>NC_090280.1:47819003-47836503 GCF_037392515.1 Haliotis asinina | reverse complement strand
AGCAGAGCTGACTATTGGCCCAAGACAAATATTAGCATAATAATGAAAAATAATCATAACCTTTTCGGGAAATGTCATGTTATTCGCCACAGTAAAGTTTTAACCGTGACTTGTTTGTTGTGTGTGACGGTAGCGTTTGCTTTAAAGAATGCATCACTCATGACATGTTGCAAGATTAAATTAACAGCTCGGTCGTATTAGTACTATTATCCAGAGTCTATTACTAGATGCCGGAAAACTATTATCTCATAAATATTCTATCCCCAGGCAAGCATTCGACGTTATGGTGATTTCGACGACTGCATTGCTAGCGCTATATCGAGGAAGTATGTACGCAATCGGAGTTCACAAACAGTTTCATCAATAGGGCGGATGTCCAGTTTCTTTTCTGAGACGTTTTATTGACAATGGAAATCCGGAAGTGTTTTAAACGATATTTATCATTCAAAAGAGCAAGTGCTCATAATATTGTGTCGAAATGTAGTGGATCGGTAAATAAGCCAGAGGCTTATATCAATACTTTTCCATGTGATGCAGGATATGCAATGTGTGTACACTACATAATACAATGTAATAAGACAAATATACACCACAAACATAAACATGAATTCTAGATCATGGAAGATCAATTTTATCAATAGTGGATATTAGATGTGCGGAATCAACTGAAGTGTTTCAAGTTTTAATGAGCACATATTTTGGTAAAAGGATGGTTTAGGTGTCTTTGCATTCTGTTTTAAAATTTAATCATCGTAACAGGAAAGAGTAAAACTTGGAACTTGGTACGAAACGTGCCGACGAGAAATAAATTAAAAGGGAATCTTTTAATTCAGGCAATCGTTAAGTTATTGAGCAACTGAGTCAATAATTTGTATAGAGTCCTGTTTAGGCGCACCTCTCCCGTGTAGGATATCTATGATGCTTATGTTATGAGTAAAGAAATATATATTTTTGCATGTGTGTCGGTATATTGGACAGACGAAGATGTAGTGACAGACATCTTCGGTTGAATGGCCACATTGGCATGAAGGGTTTTCAACTAAGAATCTTCTGTGCATGTCTGCCTTTAGGTTACTACATTGTAATCTTAGTCTACACATAGTGTAGAATTAAAGGTGTGGTGTGCAAGCCGGTAAGGCCTGTTTCCGAGTGCTCAAATGGTATACGGACACTGAAAGGTGAATATTTATGGAGAATACCAATATGTTTTGACAAAGTATTCATCAAAGTAGTATTTTGTGCATCGGCTCTAACGACAAACTGAAATCTTGTGGGTTGTTTCACACCGAGAGCACATCGACAGAAGCAGTCTCAACGCCATTTAACATTTCTTGGCAGTCTACTGAAACGCCAGATGTTGTGCTTCATGTGCTTTAATTTAGGTTTTGTCTCTGAGTGGCCACTTCTTACCAGCGACCGCAAGTGCAGACACATGTGATTGCGTCTATATAGCGCATGTGATAAGTAGCCATCGAGCACGTGTAAGTATGTTGCCCAACAGTGAGTGTATCGCCTACCCGTTTATTGCAAGACTGGTAATGTTGTGTTGTGACGTTGAACTCAACCCCGGTCCACCTAGAAGGAATGCCCAGCAGAAGCAGTCAAAACATCCCTTTGCCGAGTATGACGACGACACGATATTCATGAAATGTTTCGACGCATTAAAAATGAAATAAAAGCGATGAACATTAAATTTGATAATTTCACTGCTGAACAAACTAAATTACGTGACGAAATTTCTGAACTGTCAACTAAGGTGAAGTTCCTGGAAGAAATGTTGGATAAAAGTCAAGCTCAAAGCAGGTGGAACAATCTAATAATATATGGAGTTAACAGCAACTCCCGTGAATCTTGAGAGCAATCTGAAGTGGCTGTTTGGAACTTTATAATGTAAGATCAGCTGCGGTACATAGATGCAGAAGCAATACCGATTGAACGTGTGCATCGTCTACCGCCCAAGTCACGTCCCAAGCCCCTGGTAGTGAAGTTTTCGACCTTCAAGGATAAAAGAAGCGTGCGGGAACTTGCAAGGGCAGAGTTGAAGGGCAGCAGAGACGTAAGGTCAGCGACGACTTCACTGAAACAACGAGATGCATGCGGGCAGCTCTTGTCCTCATGATGTTAAACGCTCGGAGTGAGTGAGTGAGTGAGTTAATATTTAACGTCACATCGGCAATATCTCAGCCATATCGTGACGAGAACATTTAATGCTGAAATGAAACACATGTCTAATATAAAACCTGTAAACGAGAGACAGTAAAACAACTAGAAAATCACAGAGTAGAATATAAAACTAGTAACTATACGTAAAAAAATGTATATATAGAGGACAATACAATATAAAAATGGGCCATAGGTTGCTAACAACTGAAGGTAGATCATCGGGACTTACAGTACATTTGCTTCCTGCGTGGACCCTAGTTTGATTTACATCATCCCTTCGGCTGTTAGCAATTTGGACAAATCTAGCCATAAAGTAAAAACACACTTATTCTACGATTAAAAAGCTGGAAAACTGAAATTTACTTCAAATGTTTTTGGACTTAAGTACCCTTTCAGGAGGACAATTATTTTACGGTACTTCATCACCCAAAGGTACAGACACTAACGATTTGAGCTACTAATTTAATCCTCCAATTTTAAAATATTTATCTATTTACAGTTCAGTTAACAAATCTAATTCCTTTAAAAATGCAATAATTAAATGAGGGCTAATATTGCTAAAAAGATCCTTCATAGATTGGGAATTAAAATACTGATCCCTTGTGATTAAACGCTCGGAAGGAGGGACATACAGCATACCTTTCCTACGATAAACACGATGTTTTCTCGTGCAGGGAGTCTGGAATCTGAAGAAGAGGGGAATATCCCGTCCGAAATGAGATCAGGCACGCACGACTCCCACCCCACTGAATAGGCACCCGGCCGCGGCACGAGTCGTGAACTTAGTAAAGATGGCATCTCGTCGAAGTTCCACGTGAGTGCCTGGAATGTCCAGGGAATGATGTCGAAAGTTGGAAATTGTGACTTTCTATCCTTTTTTAAACAGGTTTGAATTATTTTGTCTAGTTGAAACCATGCAACTTGATTGTACTAAGATTGAACATGCTTTCCACAATTATGTATGTCTACCAGAGCATCTAAAAATCCAATGTTGGTCGGTATTCAGGTGGCGTAGCACTGTATGTACTCAGACGGTTTGAACATTTAGTTAGCAAGATAGAACCAGAACTTGAAAACTGCATTGTTCTGCTGTTGCATTTCATAAAGAAACCTGTATTGATTATTGGGTTATATATCCCCCAAGAAGGGATTCCTTACCATTGTCATACTGACTCAGATGGTATCGATACACTTGAGGAGAATATCGCCTCTATAGTCACAGGGCTTGGATTCAAACCGGAAATATTGCTTTTGGGAGATTTTAATGCTAGGACTGCATCAAATAATGATTTTCTTATGGAAGATGAATTATATTGATCTTTTGAACCTTGCGTGTCTGTACGAAGTTGATAGCTTTTGTCAAAAAAGAACCGCGTCGGATTGTTAGCTAAATAAATACGGTGTCGCACTACTAACCCTCTGTAACTGTGGTGGTTCAATGACTTTTGTAAACAAACAAGGCGCCAGTGTGACGGATGTGATCTTAATGTGAATGTGATCTTAATAATTATATTATTAATTATATTGTTAATTAATATTAGATTTATAGAAGGTGATAAAAATGTTACAATGTTGAACATACCACGTTTTAACATTCCAATTAATATTGATAATGTTTTCATGAAAACGTGTAAAGACAGTAACTTTAATAAATTGAAATCTCGTTACATATTTTTCATTGAATTACTGGATGTCAACAGAACCACTGATACGACCAGCGAGATATTCTATTTGTATGCTCTAATTTGAGGAAAAAAATTAATCCTAAACCAAAGACTGATTCACAACCGCCTTGGTTTGATTTTGAATGTGAGACGCTAAATTACGTTTCTACAAATCCAAAAAAACATAGATAATTACCTAAAAGCTAAGAAATTATTTCGTATGACCTGTCAAGCCAAGAAAGATTTATCCCATTCAAAGACTTGCGAGCTTGTTAACACTGCTGTGTCAGGTAAAGATTGCAAAATGTTTTGGAAAACAATTAAATCTCGTCTCAAAATGTGAGAAACACAATTAGTACAGGTAGCTGGTATGAACATTTTATTAATCTGCTTAATGCAGAGACGTCAGATGATGTATGATGACGATGATAATACCAGATTGCAACATGATCCAGCAGACTGAAGGGATTGTGTTGAGGCTGACAAGTTATCTGATCAGATCACTCTAGATGAAGTAAATAAAGCTAGTTTAATGTTAAAAGCTGGTAAAGCCGCTGGAATGGATGCGATTCCACCAGAATTTACTAAACACTCCTCATTTATAGCTCCTTATCTGCACACTCTGTTTGTTACTATCATGGACACCGGACTCTTTCCGAAATCATGGAGTGCTGGTCCTTCGGTGCCATTGTATAAGAGCGGTGACTCTTCCAATCCAAACAATTATAAAGGAATTTCTCTTTTAACTGTAATGGGCAAAGATTTTACATCCATTCTGGAACACAGACTGCGACAATTCGTTGAAATCAATAAAGTATTAGATGAAGGACAAGCACGATTCCCTAATAACTATTCTACTGTTGATAATATCTTTAAACTGACTGCTGTTTTGCAAAGGTGCTTGTGGAAACCGAAAAACATCTTCTTTATATAGATTTCAAAAAAGACTATTGATTTTGTAAACAGGAAGAAATTGCTGCACATTGTGTGGATAAATGGCGTCCATGGTAAGTTCTGTAAGGTGTTGGAAAGTATGTATTCTAACGTGTTGTCCTGTATTCGATCACGTCAAATCAGAAATCAGTCGTTCAACACTTCCGCTGGAAAAAAACATCTTCTTTATATAGATTTCAAAAAGGCTTTTGATTTTGTAAATAGGAAGACATTGTTGCACCTTCTGTGGAAACATGGCGTCCAGGGTAAGTTCTGTGAGGTGTTGGAAAGTATGTATTCTAACGTGTTGTCCTGTATTTGATCAGGTCAATTTAGAACACTTCCCCTGGGGTCAGACAGGACAGTATGCTCAGTCGTCTTCTGTTTATCTTTGTCATAAATCACCTTGACCTTGATGAAAGTAATAGTAATGGTATATTTGTAAATGACTGCATAGAGGTGATTAGATTACTACTGTTTGCAAATGATTTAGTCCTGGTTGCAGACTCGCAAATCGACTTACAAAGAAAGTTTGATATATTAGAGCAGTTTAAAATTTTGTATTACGTGGGGCCTTGAAGTTAATTCTTGAGAAATCAAACGTTATAGTTTATAGAAATGGAGGATACTTAAGAAGTTCAGAAAAATGATATTTTGCGGGAAAGAAACTAGTTCGTACAACATACTATACATACCTGGGTATCATTTTTTTCATCTCGTTTAATCTGGTCTAAAAATTGTGAAACAAGAGCTTTACAAGCACAGCGTGCATGTTTTCCGCTTTGCCGTTGACTTCATAACTATCCAAATATTGGCTTTAAAACTATTGTCAGTATTATTTATACTCAAATGGCTCCTATAGCCTTATATGGCAGTGAAATTTGGGGTGATTGATTCAGTAGAAAAGGTTCAAAATGCATCATTTTAAGAAGAATTTTTCAATCAGCACGAAACCTTCTGCTATAGCTGTTTTAGTGGATACTGTCAGATACAACCTGTGTGTTAGATAGCATTGTCATTGTGTTAGATGTTGGTGTCGGTTAATTCGTCTACACCCTTCACGATGTCCAGCAGCGTGCTATCAAATGCTAAAGCAACATGAAGAAAATGGTAGCCAGAATTGGGTCTCCTATGTACGTACATTATTATGTACAACCGGTGTTTTATATGCGTGGAAAATCAAGAGTTTGACGATTGTTCTCTGTTTGTGTCCACATTTGAAAAGCGCTGTGTTGAAATAAATATCAAAGACTGGTATACAAGATGAAACAAGTCAGAGTATCTTTCTTTCTATAAATCTATTAAAACTATTAAAACTGAATCATATAATTTCTCAGATATTTTATCCCAAGGCTGTTTGCTAAATTAAGAGGTCAGTCTCATAATCTCAAACGTCCAGAAGCACAGAAAATTGAGCAATGATAACACAAATCATATAATCTGCACACATAAGATGCAAGATGAGTACCATATTATTCTTATCTGTCCATCTAGTAAGTCTCTTAGGAAATTGTACGTACCTCCCTTTTATGCCAATAACCCATCAAGGATGAAATTCTATAAGCTGTTAGAATGTAAAGATCTATCATTGATTAAAAAATATTGCTATATTTTTAAAGAGAGCCCAAGTATTTAAATAAGTATACGTAACACACCGTATTGACACAGTAGTGCTTTTGTGATGTTCTCTGGGCCATGAGGGTTTAAATTCTGAATAAACTTTGTGATGTTCTCTGAGCCATGAGGCCTTAATGTCTGTCTGTCTGTCTGTCTGTCTGTCTGTCTGTCTGTCTGTCTGTCTGTCTGTCTGCACATAGTTATTTGTAAGTGGTGTGAGCCATAGTTTGCATACCGTTCGAAGTCTTGTGTTAGAGGTCTCTCCTGGTTCATAAGAAGATTAAAGTGTTTCACATTTCGTGCATTTTTTATTGTGTCACTTAAAATATTCCAGTCATGAACAACAGAGGGGATAAATGAGCGGACGTGGCTGACTGACCTTGAGCCATTTGGGTCGAGTCCTGCAAATTATAGCGAGTTCTTTCTACAACGGAAAGGGGTACTAACAATGATAGATATGAGGATGTCATCACGCTTTTCATTTTGTAAAATAAAGTCATCCGATGACACTATCGGCGTTCAGCAGGGTAGCTTAATCCAATTTCTCTCAGTAATTTTTCATAACTAGTTCGCTGCACTGCACCGGTTAAAACAATCCATATGTAATTTTTCTGATGTTAATTCCTGGTCTTTAGTGCAATTGTGCCAAATATGGTCGCAGTAATCAAATATGGGTATAATGAACGAATTGTACAGAATTTCAAGGCTTTTCCTACTAAGACGGCATTTATAGCTGCACATGCAGTTTATTAATGGCCTTATTTAGCCACGTGATCAAAACACTCTCTCGCAGTGTCATCATTGAAAAAAACACATACAAAATACTCGGATGTGGCAACCTGATACTCTTTCACCGATACGATGTCATCAACAATATTTTTATAGAAAACACAGGATCTTGTTGTGTGAAATAGATGAATATATCTTTTTCACTAAATACTGGCAAATCGAAACATCACATGATATCAAAAATAAAAATAACGTTTTTGTCATACATCGTCGAAACCCCTAACACGGGACAATTTCTGGACGAGTTAGGAGTTTACCCAATGTAAAGAAATAGGTGCTGTTATTTACATTTTCATTGTTTCTTTTAAATGCAACACATTTTATATCAGTGACTCCTTGTTGTGTCTGCTTCAGTCATGTCCGACTGGCAACGTATTGCATCACGGACAATGCTTCTGCTAAATTTCAATGTGCTGTGAGAGGAAACCTGGGCAATCTCTTAGTCAAAAAGAGAATTGTCTGTATTTGTTTCTGACCCGTGAGGATACGGGGTAGGATAGGCCTTCAGCAACCATGCTTGCCTTTAAAGGTGGCTATATTTGTCTTAAGAAGCGACTAAAGGGATCGGGTGTTCAGGCTCGCTGACTTGGTTGACACATGTCATAAGTTCCCGATTGCGCAGAACGATGTTCATCAGTGGATTGTCTGGTCCAGACTCGATTATTTCCAGACCACCACCAAATAGCTGGAATATTGGTCAGTTCGGCGTAAAAGTCAACTCACTCACTCTCTCAAAGATTATATCGAAGATATATTTAATGCAGTTTCAAATAAGCAGAACGTGACATGACCAGCCGATTGATAGAATCGGTCCATTTTTCCGCGCATCTGTCTAGAAGAAGTCAGGACCAAAGTGGTGTGTTTGGTAAAAGGAACACGGTTCCAGGCTCCTATTGCACTCAACCACCAAAATCTCGTCCTCTACGTACACGACGCCAAGGTAACCTGCAGGTGCTCGTCTATTCAGACACAAGTGATGCCTCCGAAGACATATGTTGAGGAGGATAACGACAGCACCTAGAGTTCCGGCAATGACAGATGTGAAGCGACAATGATCCTCTGAAACAATGAACATCTGTCAGAGACATCTACAGAATTGGTTACAAAATATACTGAACAGCAAAACAGACGCAATTATCGAACGAATGAAAGCTCCTAAAAGTGTTTATGTCTTCTATTTCAACGTTTGACAATTTCTTTTACTGTTCAGTATATTTCAGCTGTGGGAGGGCGTGTGTTTACCCACTTGCAAACATCCACTGTCATCACTGATTTTCAGTGATCCACTTAAATAACTGTTAAACCTTATTTTACATTATGTTCTTTAAGAGTATGTTGTAACGCATAATCTACTCCCAATTCAAACCGTACATACACTGAAATGAATGTAAAGAGTATTTGGATTTACACCCTTATCATATCACGTCATATCACGTCATGTCACGTTACACAATTACTTTCGTCTAGTGATCGATCCACTCAAATAACTCCCGTCATTTTTTACATTATACACCAGATGGAGGGTGTATTAAATAACCTGGTTAGCTTGTGTTTCTTTTTTCCTTTCATATATTAGGTACAGCATCATGGCATCAAATGAAAACCAAGTATAAACCATGCGTTTGTGATAAGGCGTGATGGGATCTGGATGTGGTGATGTAGACGGTATCTCACACTGTCAATCATATCATAACCAATGACATAGAAGGGAAGTGGACAAGTTACACGTTTATATCAAAGAAACAGTTGATGGCAATCACACCAGAATCCAACACATCTGGTAAAAATACAAGACGAGACTACTCTCGATATTATGAACTATTTCATGATCTGCCACCAATAAACGTGAATGATGGTTATATGTTTCTGGTTGTTTAAGGTAAAATATTTGTACCATCGATGGAAGGTGGTATATCTGTATCGCCTGTATTGTCGTCATCAAAGCTGGTCATCAGACATGAAATGAAAGCATCAGAGGAAACAGCAGGGCCAGAACACGATGCAGGAAATACGAACAGTGTCGGCAATACACGGAACAACACACCAGGAAAGTTCAACTGGTTTATATCGCTTGCTGAGAAAAATCTTCATGAGAGACACTGCCAACTGAAATGCAACTGTGCGTCATACATATATCAACCCATCCTTATCCCTTTATGCCGTGTCTACATCACCACATCCACATCCCATCACGCCTTATCACACAAACCAATCCTTACCCCTTTCAACAAATCCATATCCTACCAAGCCTCGTCTACATCAACCCATCTACATCACGGCGACATCAAACCGTCCATTGTCCTTTACACCACGACTCCATCGATATCAATCCATCCATTGGGATTTACACCACGTCCTCATCCACATCAACCTCTCCATTGCCATTTTCACCCCATCTGCATCGACATAAACCCATTTATTGCCCCACGTCACACCAAGTTGATACCAACACAAAGAGAATCTCACCCAAGTTTCTACTGACATCAAACATATCAACACGAGGTCATCTAATTGATATCAATAGACACAAGGGTGAGATTTTGTTTATCATCCAAAACCATTATTCATCAGCTTTCAGTAAAAAATGTACAACACTGAACACAGTACTGACATTAGACCTCCAGTGCAGAGATGTCATAGCATTGTGACGTCATCAACTTCATAACATTAAAGCATTGTCAGGATATTGTACAATATCTACTGTCTAAACGATGTCTCCTACAAGCTATCGACTGATCTCACACAAGCAATATCTCCCGTGGAACACAGTTATGTTAGGTAGATATGGTAAATCCATATCTAGTCATACTTCTCAACATCAACATATCCAAGTCTAATCACTCAACACTGACCTTCAACAAAACCAAATCCGAAGTATTTTAATTGACACAAACAACTGACAAGGAAATCTTGCATGTAAACCACGTCATGTCACTTTACTGCATTGTACTACATTCACCGAGTGATTGAGTCACAAATAACATCATGTCACATCCTCTCACAAAATGGCATGTATCATTCTACCATCTTATCCAGGCCTTCAGCAACCCATGTTTGCCTTAAAAGGTGACTATACTTGTCGTAAGAGGCGACCTAACGGGATCGGGTGGTCAGACTTGGTTGACACGTGTCATCGGTTCCCAACTGCGCAGATCGATGCTCATGCACTTGATCACTGGAGTGTCTGGACCAGACTCGATTATTTACAGACCGCCGCCATATAGATGGAATATTGCTGAGTGCGTCGTAAAACTAAACTAACTCACTCACTCACTTATTGTTACAGACTCTCAAAACCAGCACAACACTTAACATCTGTTGGTTATGAATATGTTTTATTGAGAGGAAGCAATATAATTTTTCACAAATACAGGAAAATGGCAATTAGGTTCAACACGGATTTAAAGCAGTTATAACACAGCATGACAGCTTAATGTTTCACGAAATAAAATAGTGCAGGATTCAGTCTTTTACCACTTTGCGACACCCACCTGGGAATGTGTTCACTTAGAATCGGGATTCAAACCCATACTTTTCTATTGTGTTCATGTGACCACTTTCTGCTGTCTTTGGGGACAAGTGGCACTTCAGTAAATGTCCAACATGGTGTGTGCTGTGCCAGAGGTGCACGCACCCTTTGAAGACCTCACTGATGAGACGAGTATCTACAACAATTTCAGGAGCTGCGTGTACAAAATCTGATGATGTACCTTACACACCAAAGGTGAGATGGGTTCTTAGATCCCACATCAGTGCTGGGACGCATGGATGAAACAATAATATTAGTTTGTGAGACAAATATTGATCTAGTGTACAAAGCTTTTGTTCTTCTGGCATATTGTAATAACATTGCAGTTTTCTTAGTTTGTGTAATAATGCAAGCATGAATTCAACTCGTAAACATGAACAACATACTTCTTCAATGAGGAAGTTGGATATTATTGTCGATGTACAACGTTTTCATTGCAATATGAGTGACATTTCGGTGTAGTCAATAACATCGCTATCAAGCAAGTGATGATAAAGATGATAGTAGGTACACTGAAACGTCTCTCATAATAATATTTAAATGGTTGTATATCCACAAAAGTCTCCTCTTAGTGAAGTTTTAAAGCCTGGACGTATGTGTCCGGTAGGTCCACCGCATCTTACACTAGTCTAGAACAACAACTGAAACGCCAGACTCCTCCTCTTCTGTTGTGTCTCGTGTCTTAACCACCTTCGCATACAGCTCAGAAACATCTGGTGTAGTACCATTGCAGTCATTCACGTGAGTGTCCTCAGGAATTACCACTGGGCTGGTTCCTCCTGTGCAATAATCCGAGGTTGCCGAGGTTGACCTTGACCTTGTCACATTAACATCTCCGATCGAGGAGTAGCCTGGATCCTGAAACGGAATGGACTGACTCTGAGACTCAGAGTTCAACCCTTTGTTATCTGACGTTTGTTTTCCTTCAATGTCAAATTCAAAAAGAGGAGGTGACCTAGAATCCTCAACGGTAGATGACAGGCCTGGTTTAACGTTCAGCAGCTTGCTAGGGGGATTAACACTCGGGCTTGATCCTTCAGCACAGGATCTATCTGTTGTCAGTGGCTTTGGATTGCTGACAGCGCCTACTGCCATGGTGGCGTATCCAGGATCGATGACGGTATCTTGAACTTCCGGTGTAGGTGGAAGTAACCTGTTCGTGGTATTAGCCCAAGAAACTGCTCCATCCCCGACACAGATGGTGGAATATCCCACGTCATCAGACATGTGACTATGTAGTGCATTTACTGTCTTTGACGTACGATGTCTGTGGCGTCGCCTATACAAAAAAAATCTAAACACGAGACGACGATAATCAAGCAAAGGAGGACGCTGACACTGCATACAGGGACTATATAAAGTGACGGATTCGCTGCAGGTGTCGTTGTCCATGAGTGATTCCCAGAGGAAGTATTTCCTGGAACATGGGAAGAGGCTTATTGCTTCTTGCAAAGAGCTCAAGTTTGGATTAAACAAATGAATACAGCAATTAACTCAGAGTAGTTTTGTAGTGACAGTGTCAGTGTTTGACACTTCTGGGCCAGGCCAAATTTTAAACTATACTTCCTAGTATAGACTACACTCATTAGTGTAAATATTTACACGTTAACTGATGCATTGTAAAACAAATTCGTAAACATGAAAAGATTATTGTCATGAGCTCAATGAACGATAAAAATCAGTAAAAATTTCTACCAAGGCATATAGAATCTAATAACTACCCCTCCTGAGTCAGACATTAGTGATTCAACTAGCATATGGTTCCAATCATGTTAAATGTGCCTGATGCTATTGTATTATTAAATATTTTGCATATTGACAGGTCTTGATAAATTGTGATTCTGCTGCGCTGGGACCTTATCATTTGTATTTGACTTTGTTACACGAGTACAGTGCTGATGTTCGGTTACCTGTATATTTTGCAAAACTAGTAAAGCGTAATCATGAGTGAACGATTTTCAGGAAAGTAGAAACAATTAAATGATCTTCATTAAGACAGATGTTTCTTGATATGTGTTATTCTCCCACCATACGATATCAATATCCACGCAGTATTACAACGTTCCTGTGTTAAATATTCAAAATGCACTACACTCACCCAGTTGCTGAATCCCTTCACATGTTAACGCTTGCCTGTATCCACCACACTTGAAGACCAGTTTCACTTCCCCGATGTGGGTCTCAGTCAGATTGAATATGACAGATGTGGTAGCGTTCCATTGTGAATGGTCCAACCCCGTCTGAATGTTTCCTGTTTGCAACTGGAACTGGACTGACTCAGAACAGTAGTATCCAGTTACGTTCACCTTCAAAGCCACTTCCTCGTCCACGATGAAGTCACTGTCATCATACCGCCTTCCTGTTATGGTGCAGGTTGGCAAATCTAAAACACATCAAGGAATATGCTTGTTTTCCTCCATTTGTTGTTAACAGGAAAAGGGAACTCATCATTTCCTCAGTTTACACGTTCAAAGTTTGAACGATGGGGAACTTTGTCCAACTTATTGATCAGGAATATGGATTGTATACAGCAACATGTATGTGTAAGAGTCAGTGTATAAAATCATTCAATTCGTAAATTTCCCGATTCACTCAGTTAGTAAATTGCCTGATAATCTCTAAGATTGTGTGATTGGAATAGATTGGTTTATTCTCTTGTCTTCTCTCACTTCTAGAGTTACTCGTTTCCAATATAAACCTGTCTAATCTCAGTTTATAGCCATCACTTGTCTACGTTCCCAGATGGCAGATACAATGTAAGATCCTTTCCCTTGTGCTGTTTTTTTTTTTGTTTTGTTTTGTTTTGTTTTTTAGACAGTCTGTCAAATAACCTAACCTCCTTTTCCAGACAACGTCTAAATTGACTGAAAATTTCAGTCCGTTTACAAATTACCTGATTTTACACTGCCTGTAATAGATGTACGTTAGCGCACAATTGTTCGTCTTATTCCTTCTCTAGAGACGGCTTTATACCGTTTATACATACCATTTACCAGACTGGTCAGTATACTGAGGTGTAACGCCGCTGTGGATTAAACCAGTACTCTGGACCCCTAGCCACGAGACAGTTTAAGACATCATTTCCTTTCATATTACCACTGAGTGAATGATTACATACATCTTATGTTCAAATGTAGAATGGCGAGGTGAAGCAAAAAGAGTTTAATCATAGCAGTTAAGAATATAAATTCTCTCTGGACTAATGGCGGTTTTGTAACGCTGATCAAACAAGGTGACATTTTAAAGGTGTTACTGACTCCCTGTTGCAACTTGACAATTTTCTGTTTGTCTTCCATTCTGCAGGCAAGTAATCTTCCAAATAGATCACGAAAGAGATAAATGTTTCTAACAAACACTCTTTCTCCATAACGTTAAATATAATGCCGCGGTTTTGTTCTTCTGGCAGGATTCGGTAATGTAAATACAACGTATGGAGGTGTGTACAACGCGTCGTTTGCTTGGTAGAAAATCAAGACACATACATATCTACTTACTTGCCACAGTCATCTGACAGCTAGGTGGATCAGGCTTATTGTCATCACTGCCACACTTCCAGACGCCAGCGTGTGATTTCAATAAATCAGGTATGGTGAGAACAATGGAGGTGGTATTAATGACAGAGGCTGTGAAGTGGCCAGTGGATATACATTTCCCAGCTGATGTTTCACATGTTGCTGCCGATGTCCCTCTGGGTGTTATGAAGGAGTAGCCTCCTTTAGCCTCAATGCAGGTCAGGTTTGTTGGAGACCCAAGAAGACCGATTTCAGGACACAATAGCCTTCCCTCAATTTCAACTTTTGGTGTCACTGAAAGTAAAAAGACATATGTCGGTTAAAGGAAATATCTTCTCCCTCTGCACTTTCATTGTATCAGAATTATGTTTTAAAAACATAAATGTTGATTTAAAGAAATCATCTTGGCAGCAGTTGTAGGAAGTAAATTCGAAATTAACTTCTGTAACGTAAATCGGCCATAAATAGTGTTCGTACAATGTCATGTTTCTGTCGTGGTCATTTATTATCTGCACTGTACAACGTTCATGAATGTTTATTGACAACATACCAGTGGCTGCTAAAGTCACCATAAGCAACGGGATAATGGAATTCATCACTGGTCCAGGTGCCCCTATCAGTAAATAAGCTGTATATAATCACATGCTCTTAACAGGCTTGTACGTATATACCAGATCACTGATGTACGGAGAAATTGTCCTCATAGAGATACTTATCACAGATATACCCATGTCGTATGTACAGATATTCTTGTAATCAACAACCAAAACTTAAAGCACAACGACTACATGACAAGATGTCAGTAAATATTATAAGTCAGTTCAGAAAACTGTAGTGGACATGTTTTACAACAATTTTGAACGTTAAGCCAAACAGCGCTTAGCGCCTTCCCATCACGTGAACATGCAGCATGCTGCCTTCGAGATAATGGGTGACCCAGCCTTTTTAAATAAGTTTTACAGTATGATCGCTTGTTCCAACTAAACTTACTTTAAAAACCTGCCCTTTGATTCCGATGGTGCTTAATGAATTCTATATGCATATAAATATTTCCTCATTAAATAACAGTACCATGTGTGAATTATACATACTTACGTTTTCGACGAAATTGGATGCACTTGCTGTTCTTCCCAAGAGACCAGACCGTGTTCCTCTTGCCTCAAGCTTGTCAGGTCCTGTCTGAAATAGAAACTTATACTAGTCTCCACTCTCCAACCCACAAATATAAAAACATCTGTTTGAAAACAGCATCATTTTTATTTCCGTCTTCTCCCTAACGGGTTCTTAGTCACCTCAAGTTTCGTTCGTTCTACATTTGATTGTGTATATTGACTCAACATTATGTGTGTCAGTCAGTTCATAATGACTGAACTGTTAACAGTTATACCATGCCATGAACCCTTTATCTGAGACTGACATCCAGAGATCGGGGGGAAAACAAAGCATATTTGAACAGCTGAACTGGATATTGGAGCTATGCAAATATCAGCATAATAATGCAACCTTTTCGGGAAATGTCATGTTATTCGCGACAATAAAGGTTTAACCTTGACTTGTTTGTTGATTGTGTGTGACGGTATCGTTTGCTTTAAAGAATGCATCACTCTTGACATGTTACAAAAGGAAATTAACATCTCGTTCGTATTAGTACATGTACTATTATACAGAGTCTATTACAAGACGTCGGACAAATATTATCTCATACATTTTATATACCAAAGCGAGATGAATTCGACATTCTGGTGATTTCGACGACAGCATTGCTAGCGCTATATTGGGGAAGTATTGCGGATTGGAGTGCATGAACAGTTCCTGTCGCGAGACGTTTTATTGACAATTGAAATCCGGAAGTTAATGTTTATGATATTATGACGAAATGTAGTGTATTGGTAAGCTAGCCAGAGGTTTATTTCAATACCTTTCCACGTGATGCAGGATATGCAATGTGTGTACAGTACATAATACAATGTAATAAGACAAATATACACCACAAACATACACATTAATTCTCGATCATGGAAGATCAATTTTATCAATAGTGGATATTAGATGTGCGGAATCAACAGAAGTGTTACAAGTTTTAATGAGCACATATTTTGGTAAAAGGACGGCTTAGGTATCTTTGCATTCTTTTTTAAAATTTAATCATCGCAACAGGAAAGAGTAAAACTTGGAACTTGGTAAGAAACGTGCCGACGGGAAATGAAAACGGAATCTTGTCATTCATGAAATCACGTAGCTGCTGTGTTGTGCTGTGTACAACTGAGTGAATAATTTGTATTGAGTCTTGTTTAGATGCACGTCTCCCGTGTAGGATATCTATGATCTGTATGATATGAGTAAAGAAATTTTTATTTTCGTATGTGTTGGTATCTTGGACAGAAGAATAAGTGATAGACATCTTCCATTGAATGGCCCCATTGGCATGAAGGGTTTTCAACTAAGAATCTTCTGTGCATATCTGCCTTTAGGTTACCACATTCTAATCTTAGTCTACACATAGTTATTTGTAAGCGGCCGTGACTGACTGATCTAGAGCCTTCTGCTCTGAGGTGGGTCGAGTCCCGCAAATTATAGAGAGTTCTTTCTGCAACAGAAGGGGGTACTATCAGTGATCGATATGAGGGTGTCATACCGTTTTTCATTTTGTAAAATAAGCTCATTCGATGAACCGAATCCAAAGTCTATCAGTAATTTTTCATACCTAGTTTGGCGAACTGCACCGGTTATAGTTCTAATTGCAGTCATATGTAATTTTTCTAATCTTAATTCTCGGTGTTTAGTGCAATTGTGCCAAATATGGTTGCAGTAATCAAATATGGGCAGAATGAACGATTTATAAAGAAATTCGATTCTTTTGTCCTACCAAGACGGTATTTAAAGCTGAGCATCCAGTTCATTAGTTGACTTATTTTGTTAACAACTGAGTCTGGATGGTTGTGTGTCACCCATGAAGAGCCACCTCCTCGTGGTGGGTGCTGGGTTACACTAAGTGCTCTTCTCCCGTGTGGACCCGTGACAGAATGTGTCCACAACACCCCATTGCTGGTCGTAAGAGGCGACAAAATTGGGCAACCTGTTGGCCCATGTGTCGATCCTGAACCTTGGTGGTTGAGGGCACTGGAACAAGAACTAAGTGATACTGTTGCCTAACACACCCCTTTGGCCCTAACGGCACCTAGACAGGTGGTTGAACTGGTCCGATTCAATCAATCGACTGGTCATGCCAAGCCCTGAGGCATGTATATTTGTTTATGCACATGTGTCAGAAAACTACTTAAACCTTTTGTCAG
>NC_090280.1:47761503-47811503 GCF_037392515.1 Haliotis asinina | reverse complement strand
TGACCCCCTAGCCACGAGACAGTTCCAGAGATAATTTCCTTTCATATAATCACTGAATACATACATTTTATGTCCAAGTCTGGAATGGTGAGATGAAGCAAAATGAGTTTAGTCATCGAATTTAAGAATATGAATTCTCTCTGGACTAATGGCGGTTATGTAATGGTGATGCAAAAGAGTGCCACTTAAAGGTGTTACTGACTCCCAGCGGCAACTCTACAATTTTCAGTTTGTCTTCTATTCTGCATGCACGTAATCTTTCAGCTAGACCAAGAAAGAGACAATTGTTTCTCACAAACATTCTTTCTCCACAACGTTAAACAAAATGCCACTGTTGTGTTCGTCAGGCAGGATTCGGTAATATGAATACAGCTTATGGAGGTTGGACAACGAGTCGTTTGCTTGGTAGAAAATCAAGACACATTCATGTCTACTTACTTGCCACGGTCATCTGACAGCTAGGTGAATCAGGCTTATCTCCATCACTGGTACACTTCCAGATGCCAGCGTGTGATTTCAATAAGGCAGGTATAGTGAGAACACTGGCGGTGGTATTAATGACAGAGGCTGTAAAGTTGCCAGTGGATACACACTTCCCAGTTGATGTTTCACATGCTACTGCCGATGTCCGTCTGGGTGCTATGAAGGAGTGGCGTCCATTAGCCTCAATGCAGGTCAGGTTTGTTGGCGACCCAAGAAGACCGATTTCAGGACACAATAGCCTTCCCTCAGTTTCAACCTTTTGTGTCACTGAAAGTAAAAAGACATATATTGGTTAAAAAAATATCTTCTCCCTCTACACTTTCATTGTTTCAGGACTATGTTTTTAAAATAAATGTTGATTTAAGGAAATTGTCTTGGCAGCAGTTGTAAGAAGTAAATTCGAAATTAACTTTTGGGTAATCGGCCATAAATAGTGTTCGTACAATGTCATATTTCAATCGTGGTCATTTATTATCTGCACTGTACATCGTTCATGAATGTTTATTGACAACATACCAGTGGCAGCTACAGTCACCATAAGCAACGGGATAATGGAATTCATCACTGGTGCAGGTGCCCCTATCAGTAAATAAGCTGTATATAATCATATTCAGTCAACGGGATTGGACATATGATGCACGGAGAAATTGTCGTCATAGAAGTACTTTATCACACCTATACCCACATCGTCGCATGTAAAAATATTCTTGTAATCAGCAACCAACATTCAAAGCAAAACGTCTACATGACGCATGCGTCAGTTCAGAAAAATATATAGTGGACAGCCTTTGATATAATGGATGACACAGCCTTTTTACATGTGCTTTACAGTATGATCGCATGTCCGGACGAAACGTACTTTTAAAAACCTGTCCTTGGATTCCGGTGGTGCTTAATTAATTCCATAAGCATATACATATTATCATATTTCCTCATTAAATAACAGTAGCATGTGTAAATAATGTGTAAACACATACTTATTCGGCGAAATTGGATGCACTTGATGTTCTTCCCAAGAGACCAAACCGTGTTCCCCTTCCCTCAAGCTTGTTGGGTCCTGTCTGAAATAGAAACTACTAAATACTAGGCTGCACGTTCCAACCCACAAATGAAAAATCAACATCATTTTTATTTCCGTCTTCTCCCTATAACGGTGTTCAGTCACCCCAGGTTTCGTTCGTTCTCCATTTGATTGTGAATATGCATGTTCTGTTAATAGCTACCATGCCTTGAAACCTTTATCTGAGTCTGGCATCCAAAGATGGACGGGAAACCAAAACATGTTGAGCAGCAGAGCTGACTATTGGCCCAAGACAAATATTAGCATAATAATGAAAAATAATCATAACCTTTTCGGGAAATGTCATGTTATTCGCCACAGTAAAGTTTTAACCGTGACTTGTTTGTTGTGTGTGACGGTAGCGTTTGCTTTAAAGAATGCATCACTCATGACATGTTGCAAGATTAAATTAACAGCTCGGTCGTATTAGTACTATTATCCAGAGTCTATTACTAGATGCCGGAAAACTATTATCTCATAAATATTCTATCCCCAGGCAAGCATTCGACGTTATGGTGATTTCGACGACTGCATTGCTAGCGCTATATCGAGGAAGTATGTACGCAATCGGAGTTCACAAACAGTTTCATCAATAGGGCGGATGTCCAGTTTCTTTTCTGAGACGTTTTATTGACAATGGAAATCCGGAAGTGTTTTAAACGATATTTATCATTCAAAAGAGCAAGTGCTCATAATATTGTGTCGAAATGTAGTGGATCGGTAAATAAGCCAGAGGCTTATATCAATACTTTTCCATGTGATGCAGGATATGCAATGTGTGTACACTACATAATACAATGTAATAAGACAAATATACACCACAAACATAAACATGAATTCTAGATCATGGAAGATCAATTTTATCAATAGTGGATATTAGATGTGCGGAATCAACTGAAGTGTTTCAAGTTTTAATGAGCACATATTTTGGTAAAAGGATGGTTTAGGTGTCTTTGCATTCTGTTTTAAAATTTAATCATCGTAACAGGAAAGAGTAAAACTTGGAACTTGGTACGAAACGTGCCGACGAGAAATAAATTAAAAGGGAATCTTTTAATTCAGGCAATCGTTAAGTTATTGAGCAACTGAGTCAATAATTTGTATAGAGTCCTGTTTAGGCGCACCTCTCCCGTGTAGGATATCTATGATGCTTATGTTATGAGTAAAGAAATATATATTTTTGCATGTGTGTCGGTATATTGGACAGACGAAGATGTAGTGACAGACATCTTCGGTTGAATGGCCACATTGGCATGAAGGGTTTTCAACTAAGAATCTTCTGTGCATGTCTGCCTTTAGGTTACTACATTGTAATCTTAGTCTACACATAGTGTAGAATTAAAGGTGTGGTGTGCAAGCCGGTAAGGCCTGTTTCCGAGTGCTCAAATGGTATACGGACACTGAAAGGTGAATATTTATGGAGAATGCCAATATGTTTTGACAAAGTATTCATCAAAGTAGTATTTTGTGCATCGGCTCTAACGACAAACTGAAATCTTGTGGGTTGTTTCACACCGAGAGCACATCGACAGAAGCAGTCTCAACGACATTTAACATTTCTTGGCAGTCTACTGAAACGCCAGATGTTGTGCTTCATGTGCTTTAATTTAGGTTTTGTCTCTGAGTGGCCACTTCTTACCAGCGACCGCAAGTGCAGACACATGTGATTGCGTCTATATAGCGCATGTGATAAGTAGCCATCGAGCACGTGTAAGTATGTTGCCCAACAGTGAGTGTATCGCCTACCCGTTTATTGCAAGACTGGTAATGTTGTGTTGTGACGTTGAACTCAACCCCGGTCCACCTAGAAGGAATGCCCAGCAGAAGCAGTCAAAACATCCCTTTGCCGAGTATGACGACGACACGATATTCATGAAATGTTTCGACGCATTAAAAATGAAATAAAAGCGATGAACATTAAATTTGATAATTTCACTGCTGAACAAACTAAATTACGTGACGAAATTTCTGAACTGTCAACTAAGGTGAAGTTCCTGGAAGAAATGTTGGATAAAAGTCAAGCTCAAAGCAGGTGGAACAATCTAATAATATATGGAGTTAACAGCAACTCCCGTGAATCTTGAGAGCAATCTGAAGTGGCTGTTTGGAACTTTATAATGTAAGATCAGCTGCGGTACATAGATGCAGAAGCAATACCGATTGAACGTGTGCATCGTCTACCGCCCAAGTCACGTCCCAAGCCCCTGGTAGTGAAGTTTTCGACCTTCAAGGATAAAAGAAGCGTGCGGGAACTTGCAAGGGCAGAGTTGAAGGGCAGCAGAGACGTAAGGTCAGCGACGACTTCACTGAAACAACGAGATGCATGCGGGCAGCTCTTGTCCTCATGATGTTAAACGCTCGGAGTGAGTGAGTGAGTGAGTTAATATTTAACGTCACATCGGCAATATCTCAGCCATATCGTGACGAGAACATTTAATGCTGAAATGAAACACATGTCTAATATAAAACCTGTCAACGAGAGACAGTAAAACAACTAGAAAATCACAGAGTAGAATATAAAACTGGTAACTATACGTTA
Organism: Haliotis asinina; assembly: GCF_037392515.1. Classification (NCBI taxonomy): domain Eukaryota; kingdom Metazoa; phylum Mollusca; class Gastropoda; order Lepetellida; family Haliotidae; genus Haliotis; species Haliotis asinina. Next base: position 47,807,421 of record NC_090280.1, on the reverse strand, counting down.
AAAAATGTATATATAGAGGACAATACAATATAAAAATGGGCCATAGGTTGCTAACAACTGAAGGTAGATCATCGGGACTTACAGTACATTTGCTTCCTGCGTGGACCCTAGTTTGATTTACATCATCCCTTCGGCTGTTAGCAATTTGGACAAATCTAGCCATAAAGTAAAAACACACTTATTCTACGATTAAAAAGCTGGAAAACTGAAATTTACTTCAAATGTTTTTGGACTTAAGTACCCTTTCAGGAGGACAATTATTTTACGGTACTTCATCACCCAAAGGTACAGACACTAACGATTTGAGCTACTAATTTAATCCTCCAATTTTAAAATATTTATCTATTTACAGTTCAGTTAACAAATCTAATTCCTTTAAAAATGCAATAATTAAATGAGGGCTAATATTGCTAAAAAGATCCTTCATAGATTGGGAATTAAAATACTGATCCCTTGTGATTAAACGCTCGGAAGGAGGGACATACAGCATACCTTTCCTACGATAAACACGATGTTTTCTCGTGCAGGGAGTCTGGAATCTGAAGAAGAGGGGAATATCCCGTCCGAAATGAGATCAGGCACACACGACTCCCACCCCACTGAATAGGCACCCGGCCGCGGCACGAGTCGTGAACTTAGTAAAGATGGCATCTCGTCGAAGTTCCACGTGAGTGCCTGGAATGTCCAGGGAATGATGTCGAAAGTTGGAAATTGTGACTTTCTATCCTTTTTTAAACAGGTTTGAATTATTTTGTCTAGTTGAAACCATGCAACTTGATTGTACTAAGATTGAACATGCTTTCCACAATTATGTATGTCTACCAGAGCATCTAAAAATCCAATGTTGGTCGGTATTCAGGTGGCGTAGCACTGTATGTACTCAGACGGTTTGAACATTTAGTTAGCAAGATAGAACCAGAACTTGAAAACTGCATTGTTCTGCTGTTGCATTTCATAAAGAAACCTGTATTGATTATTGGGTTATATATCCCCCAAGAAGGGATTCCTTACCATTGTCATACTGACTCAGATGGTATCGATACACTTGAGGAGAATATCGCCTCTATAGTCACAGGGCTTGGATTCAAACCGGAAATATTGCTTTTGGGAGATTTTAATGCTAGGACTGCATCAAATAATGATTTTCTTATGGAAGATGAATTATATTGATCTTTTGAACCTTGCGTGTCTGTACGAAGTTGATAGCTTTTGTCAAAAAAGAACCGCGTCGGATTGTTAGCTAAATAAATACGGTGTCGCACTACTAACCCTCTGTAACTGTGGTGGTTCAATGACTTTTGTAAACAAACAAGGCGCCAGTGTGACGGATGTGATCTTAATGTGAATGTGATCTTAATAATTATATTATTAATTATATTGTTAATTAATATTAGATTTATAGAAGGTGATAAAAATGTTACAATGTTGAAAATACCACGTTTTAACATTCCAATTAATATTGATAATGTTTTCATGAAAACGTGTAAAGACAGTAACTTTAATAAATTGAAATCTCGTTACATATTTTTCATTGAATTACTGGATGTCAACAGAACCACTGATACGACCAGCGAGATATTCTATTTGTATGCTCTAATTTGAGGAAAAAAATTAATCCTAAACCAAAGACTGATTCACAACCGCCTTGGTTTGATTTTGAATGTGAGACGCTAAATTACGTTTCTACAAATCCAAAAAAACATAGATAATTACCTAAAAGCTAAGAAATTATTTCGTATGACCTGTCAAGCCAAGAAAGATTTATCCCATTCAAAGACTTGCGAGCTTGTTAACACTGCTGTGTCAGGTAAAGATTGCAAAATGTTTTGGAAAACAATTAAATCTCGTCTCAAAATGTGAGAAACACAATTAGTACAGGTAGCTGGTATGAACATTTTATTAATCTGCTTAATGCAGAGACGTCAGATGATGTATGATGACGATGATAATACCAGATTGCAACATGATCCAGCAGACTGAAGGGATTGTGTTGAGGCTGACAAGTTATCTGATCAGATCACTCTAGATGAAGTAAATAAAGCTAGTTTAATGTTAAAAGCTGGTAAAGCCGCTGGAATGGATGCGATTCCACCAGAATTTACTAAACACTCCTCATTTATAGCTCCTTATCTGCACACTCTGTTTGTTACTATCATGGACACCGGACTCTTTCCGAAATCATGGAGTGCTGGTCCTTCGGTGCCATTGTATAAGAGCGGTGACTCTTCCAATCCAAACAATTATAAAGGAATTTCTCTTTTAACTGTAATGGGCAAAGATTTTACATCCATTCTGGAACACAGACTGCGACAATTCGTTGAAATCAATAAAGTATTAGATGAAGGACAAGCACGATTCCCTAATAACTATTCTAGTGTTGATAATATCTTTAAACTGACTGCTGTTTTGCAAAGGTGCTTGTGGAAACCGAAAAACTTCTTCTTTATATAGATTTCAAAAAAGACTATTGATTTTGTAAACAGGAAGAAATTGCTGCACATTGTGTGGATAAATGGCGTCCATGGTAAGTTCTGTAAGGTGTTGGAAAGTATGTATTCTAACGTGTTGTCCTGTATTCGATCACGTCAAATCAGAAATCAGTCGTTCAACACTTCCGCTGGAAAAAAACATCTTCTTTATATAGATTTCAAAAAGGCTTTTGATTTTGTAAATAGGAAGACATTGTTGCACCTTCTGTGGAAACATGGCGTCCAGGGTAAGTTCTGTGAGGTGTTGGAAAGTATGTATTCTAACGTGTTGTCCTGTATTTGATCAGGTCAATTTAGAACACTTCCCCTGGGGTCAGACAGGACAGTATGCTCAGTCGTCTTCTGTTTATCTTTGTCATAAATCACCTTGACCTTGATGAAAGTAATAGTAATGGTATATTTGTAAATGACTGCATAGAGGTGATTAGATTACTACTGTTTGCAAATGATTTAGTCCTGGTTGCAGACTCGCAAATCGACTTACAAAGAAAGTTTGATATATTAGAGCAGTTTAAAATTTTGTATTACGTGGGGCCTTGAAGGTAATTCTTGAGAAATCAAACGTTATAGTTTATAGAAATGGAGGATACTTAAGAAGTTCAGAAAAATGATATTTTGCGGGAAAGAAACTAGTTCGTACAACATACTATACATACCTGGGTATCATTTTTTTCATCTCGTTTAATCTGGTCTAAAAATTGTGAAACAAGAGCTTTACAAGCACAGCGTGCATGTTTTCCGCTTTGCCGTTGACTTCATAACTATCCAAATATTGGCTTTAAAACTATTGTCAGTATTATTTATACTCAAATGGGTCCTATAGCCTTATATGGCAGTGAAATTTGGGGTGATTGATTCAGTAGAAAAGGTTCAAAATGCATCATTTTAAGAAGAATTTTTCAATCAGCACGAAACCTTCTGTTATAGCTGTTTTAGTGGATACTGTCAGATACAACCTGTGTGTTAGATAGCATTGTCATTGTGTTAGATGTTGGTGTCGGTTAATTCGTCTACACCCTTCACGATGTCCAGCAGCGTGCTATCAAATGCTAAAGCAACATGAAGAAAATGGTAGCCAGAATTGGGTCTCCTATGTACGTACATTATTATGTACAACCGGTGTTTTATATGCGTGGAAAATCAAGAGTTTGACGATTGTTCTCTGTTTGTGTCCACATTTGAAAAGCGCTGTGTTGAAATAAATATCAAAGACTGGTATACAAGATGAAACAAGTCAGAGTATCTTTCTTTCTATAAATCTATTAAAACTATTAAAACTGAATCATATAATTTCTCAGATATTTTATCCCAAGGCTGTTTGCTAAATTAAGAGGTCAGTCTCATAATCTCAAACGTCCAGAAGCACAGAAAATTGAGCAATGATAACACAAATCATATAATCTGCACACATAAGATGCAAGATGAGTACCATATTATTCTTATCTGTCCATCTAGTAAGTCTCTTAGGAAATTGTACGTACCTCCCTTTTATGCCAATAACCCATCAAGGATGAAATTCTATAAGCTGTTAGAATGTAAAGATCTATCATTGATTAAAAAATATTGCTATATTTTTAAAGAGAGCCCAAGTATTTAAATAAGTATACGTAACACACCGTATTGACACAGTAGTGCTTTTGTGATGTTCTCTGGGCCATGAGGGTTTAAATTCTGAATAAACTTTGTGATGTTCTCTGAGCCATGAGGCCTTAATGTCTGTCTGTCTGTCTGTCTGTCTGTCTGTCTGTCTGTCTGCACATAGTTATTTGTAAGTGGTGTGAGCCATAGTTTGCATACCGTTCGAAGTCTTGTGTTAGAGGTCTCTCCTGGTTCATAAGAAGATTAAAGTGTTTCACATTTCGTGCATTTTTTATTGTGTCACTTAAAATATTCCAGTCATGAACAACAGAGGGGATAAATGAGCGGACGTGGCTGACTGACCTTGAGCCATTTGGGTCGAGTCCTGCAAATTATAGCGAGTTCTTTCTACAACGGAAAGGGGTACTAACAATGATAGATATGAGGATGTCATCACGCTTTTCATTTTGTAAAATAAAGTCATCCGATGATACTATCGGCGTTCAGCAGGGGAGCTTAATCCAATTTCTCTCAGTAATTTTTCATAACTAGTTCGCTGCACTGCACCGGTTAAAACAATCCATATGTAATTTTTCTGATGTTAATTCCTGGTCTTTAGTGCAATTGTGCCAAATATGGTCGCAGTAATCAAATACGGGTAGAATGAACGAATTGTACAGAATTTCAAGGCTTTTCCTACTAAGACGGCATTTATAGCTGCACATGCAGTTTATTAATGGCCTTATTTAGCCACGTGATCAAAACACTCTCTCGCAGTGTCATCATTGAAAAAAACACATACAAAATACTCGGATGTGGCAACCTGATACTCTTTCACCGATACGATGTCATCAACAATATTTTTATAGAAAACACAGGATCTTGTTGTGTGAAATAGATGAATATATCTTTTTAACTAAATACTGGCAAATCGAAACATCACATGATATCAAAAATAAAAATAACGTTTTTGTCATACATCGTCGAAACCCCTAACACGGGACAATTTCTGGACGAGTTAGGAGTTTACCCAATGTAAAGAAATAGGTGCTGTTATTTACATTTTCATTGTTTCTTTTAAATGCAACACATTTTATATCAGTGACTCCTTGTTGTGTCTGCTTCAGTCATGTCCGAGTGGCAACGTATTGCATCACGGACAATGCTTCTGCTAAATTTCAATGTGCTGTGAGAGGAAACCTGGGCAATCTTTTAGTCAAAAAGAGAATTGTCTGTATTTGTTTCTGACCCGTGAAGATACGGGGTAGGATAGGCCTTCAGCAACCATGCTTGCCTTTAAAGGTGGCTATATTTGTCTTAAGAAGCGACTAAAGGGATCGGGTGTTCAGGCTCGCTGACTTGGTTGACACATGTCATAAGTTCCCGATTGCGCAGATCGATGTTCATCAGTGGATTGTCTGGTCCAGACTCGATTATTTCCAGACCACCACCAAATAGCTGGAATATTGGTCAGTTCGGCGTAAAAGTCAACTCACTCACTCTCTCAAAGATTATATCGAAGATATATTTAATGCAGTTTCAAATAAGCAGAACGTGACATGACCAGCCGATTGATAGAATCGGTCCATTTTTCCGTGCATCTGTCTAGAAGAAGTCAGGACCAAAGTGGTGTGTTTGGTAAAAGGAACACGGTTCCAGGCTCCTATTGCACCCAACCACCAAAATCTCGTCCTCTACGTACACGACGCCAAGGTAACCTGCAGGTACTCGTCTATTCAGACACAAGTGATGCCTCCGAAGACATATGACGACAGTGAAAACGTTGAGGAGGATAACGACAGCACCTAGAGTTCCGGCAATGACAGATGTGAAGCGACAATGATCCTCTGAAACAATGAACATCTGTCAGAGACATCTACAGAATTGGTTACAAAATATACTGAACAGCAAAACAGACGCAATTATCGAACGAATGAAAGCTCCTAAAAGTGTTTATGTCTTCTATTTCAACGTTTGACAATTTCTTTTACTGTTCAGTATATTTCAGCTGTGGGAGGGCGTGTGTTTACCCACTTGCAAACATCCACTGTCATCACTGATTTTCAGTGATCCACTTAAATAACTGTTAAACCTTATTTTACATTATGTTCTTTAAGAGTATGTTGTAACGCATAATCTACTCCCAATTCAAACCGTACATACACTGAAATGAATGTAAAGAGTATTTGGATTTACACCCTTATCATATCACGTCATATCACGTCATGTCACGTTACACAATTACTTTCGTCTAGTGATCGATCCACTCAAATAACTCCCGTCATTTTTTACATTATACACCAGATGGAGGGTGTATTAAATAACCTGGTTAGCTTGTGTTTCTTTTTTCCTTTCATATATTAGGTACAGCATCATGGCATCAAATGAAAACCAAGTATAAACCATGCGTTTGTGATAAGGCGTGATGGGATCTGGATGTGGTGATGGAGACGGTATCTCACACTGTCAATCATATCATAACCAATGACATAGAAGGGAAGTGGACAAGTTACACGTTTATATCAAAGAAACAGTTGATGGCAATCACACCAGAATCCAACACATCTGGTAAAAATACAAGACGAGACTACTCTCGATATTATGAACTATTTCATGATCTGCCACCAATAAACGTGAATGATGGTTATATGTTTCTGGTTGTTTAAGGTAAAATATTTGTACCATCGATGGAAGGTGGTATATCTGTATCGCCTGTATTGTCGTCATCAAAGCTGGTCATCAGACATGAAATGAAAGCATCAGAGGAAACAGCAGGGCCAGAACACGATGCAGGAAATACGAACAGTGTCGGCAATACACGGAACAACACACCAGGAAAGTTCAACTGGTTTATATCGCTTGCTGAGAAAAATCTTCATGAGAGACACTGCCAACTGAAATGCAACTGTGCGTCATACATATATCAACCCATCCTTATCCCTTTATGTCGTGTCTACATCACCACATCCACATCCCATCACGCCTTATCACACAAACCAATCCTTACCCCTTTCAACAAATCCATATCCTACCAAGCCTCGTCTACATCAACCCATCTACATCACGGCGACATCAAACCGTCCATTGTCCTTTACACCACGACTCCATCGATATCAATCCATCCATTGGGATTTACACCACGTCCTCATCCACATCAACCTCTCCATTGCCATTTTCACCCCATCTGCATCGACATAAACCCATTTATTGCCCCACGTCACACCAAGTTGATACCAACACAAAGAGAATCTCACCCAAGTTTCTACTGACATCAAACATATCAACACGAGGTCATCTAATTGATATCAATAGACACAAGGGTGAGATTTTGTTTATCATCCAAAACCATTATTCATCAGCTTTCAGTAAAAAATGTACAACACTGAACACAGTACTGACATTAGACCTCCAGTGCAGAGATGTCATAGCATTGTGACGTCATCAACTTCATAACATTAAAGCATTGTCAGGATATTGTACAATATCTACTGTCTAAACGATGTCTCCTACAAGCTATCGACTGATCTCACACAAGCAATATCTCCCGTGGAACACAGTTATGTTAGTTAGATATGGTAAATCCATATCTAGTCATACTTATCAACATCAACATATCCAAGTCTAATCACTCAACACTGACCTTCAACAAAACCAAATCCGAAGTATTTTAATTGACACCAACAACTGACAAGGAAATCTTGCATGTAAACCACGTCATGTCACTTTACTGCATTGTACTACATTCACCGAGTGATTGAGTCACAAATAACATCATGTCACATCCTCTCACAAAATGGCATGTATCATTCTACCATCTTATCCAGGCCTTCAGCAACCCATGGTTGCCTTAAAAGGTGACTATACTTGTCGTAAGAGGCGACCTAACGGGATCGGGTGGTCAGACTTGGTTGACACGTGTCATCGGTTCCCAACTGCGCAGATCGATGCTCATGCACTTGATCACTGGAGTGTCTGGACCAGACTCGATTATTTACAGACCGCCGCCATATAGATGGAATATTGCTGAGTGCGTCGTAAAACTAAACTAACTCACTCACTCACTTATTGTTACAGACTCTCAAAACCAGCACAACACTTAACATCTGTTGGTTATGAATATGTTTTATTGAGAGGAAGCAATATAATTTTTCACAAATACAGGAAAATGGCAATTAGGTTCAACACGGATTTAAAGCAGTTATAACACAGCATGACAGCTTAATGTTTGACGAAATAAAATAGTGCAGGATTCAGTCTTTTACCACTTTGCGACACCCACCTGGGAATGTGTTCACTTAGAATCGGGATTCAAACCCATACTTTTCTATTGTGTTCATGTGACCACTTTCTGCTGTCTTTGGGGACAAGTGGCACTTCAGTAAATGTCCAACATGGTGTGTGCTGTGCCAGAGGTGCACGCACCCTTTGAAGACCTCACTGATGAGACGAGTATCTACAACAATTTCAGGAGCTGCGTGTACAAAATCTGATGATGTACCTTACACACCAAAGGTGAGATGGGTTCTTAGATCCCACATCAGTGCTGGGACGCATGGATGAAACAATAATATTAGTTTGTGAGACAAATATTGATCTAGTGTACAAAGCTTTTGTTCTTCTGGCATATTGTAATAACATTGCAGTTTTCTTAGTTTGTGTAATAATGCAAGCATGAATTCAACTCGTAAACATGAACAACATACTTCTTCAATGAGGAAGTTGGATATTATTGTCGATGTACAACGTTTTCATTGCAATATGAGTGACATTTCGGTGTAGTCAATAACATCGCTATCAAGCAAGTGATGATAAAGATGATAGTAGGTACACTGAAACGTCTCTCATAATAATATTTAAATGGTTGTATATCCACAGAAGTCTCCTCTTTGTGAAGTTTTAAAGCCTGGAAGTATGTGTCCGGTAGGTCCACCGCATCTTACACTAGTCTAGAGCAACAACCGAAACTTTAGACTCCTCCGCTTCTGTTGTGTCTCGTGTCTTAACCACCTTCGCATACAGCTCAGAAACATCTGGTGTAGTGCCATTGCAGTCATTCACGTGAGTGTCCTCAGGAATTAGAACTGGGCTGGTTCCTCCTGTGCAATAATCCGAGGTTGCCGAGGTTGACCTTGACCTTGTCACATTAACATCTCCGATCGAGGAGTAGCCTGGATCCTGAAACGGAATGGACTGACTCTGAGACTCAGAGTTCAACCCTTTGTTATCTGACGTTTGTTTTCCTTCAATGTCAAATTCAAAAAGAGGAGGTGACCTAGAATCCTCAACGGTAGATGACAGGCCTGGTTTAACGTTCAGCAGCTTGCTAGGGGGATTAACACTCGGGCTTGATCCTTCAGCACAGGATCTATCTGTTGTCAGTGGCTTTGGATTGCTGACAGCGCCTACTGCCATGGTGGCGTATCCAGGATCGATGACGGTATCTTGAACTTCCGGTGTAGGTGGAAGTAACCTGTTCGTGGTATTAGCCCAAGAAACTGCTCCATCCCCGACACAGATGGTGGAATATCCCACGTCATCAGACATGTGACTATGTAGTGCATTTACTGTCTTTGACGTACGATGTCTGTGGCGTCGCCTATACAAAAAAAATCTAAACACGAGACGACGATAATCAAGCAAAAGAGGACGCTGACACTGCATACAGGGACTATAAAAGCTGACGGATTCGCTGCAGGTGTCGTTGTCCATGAGTGATTCCCAGAGGCAGTATTTCCTGGAACATGGGAAGAGGCTTATTGCTTCTTGCAAAGAGCTCAAGTTTGGATTTAAAAAATGAATACAGCAATTCACTCAGTGTGGTTTTGTAGTGACAGTGTCAGTGTTTGACACTTCTGGACCAGGCCAAATTTTAAACTATACTTCCTAGTATAGACTACACTCATTAGTGTAAATATGTACACGTTAACTGATGCATTGTAAAACAAATTCGTAAACATGAAAAGATTATTGTCATGAGCTCAATGAACGATAAAAATCAGTAAACATTTCTACCAAGGCATATAGAATCTAATAACTACCCCTCCTGAGTCAGACATTTGCGATTCAACTAGCATATGGTTCCAATCATGTTAAATGGTGCCTGATGCTATTGCATTATTAAATATTTTGCATATTGACAGGTCTTGATAAATTGTGATTCTGCTGCGCTTGGACCTTATCATTTGTATTTGACTTTGTTACACGAGTACAATGCTGATGTTCGGGTACCTGTATATTTTGCAAAACTAGTAAAGCGTAATCATGTGTGAACTATTTTCAGGAAAGTAGAAACAATTAAATGATCGTCATTAAGACAGATGTTTCTTGTTATGTGTTATTCTCCCACCATACGATATCAATATCCACGCAGTATTACAACGTTCCTGTGTTAAATATTCAAAATCCACTACACTCACCCAGTTGCTGAATCCCTTCACATGTTAACGCTTGCCTGTATCCACCACACTTGAAGACCAGGTTCACTTCCCCGAGGTGAGACTCAGTCAGATTAAATATGACAGGTGTGGTAGCGCACCATTGTGAATGGTCCAACCCCGTCTGAATGTTTCCTGTTTGCAACTGGAACTGGACTGACTCAGAACAGTAGTATCCAGTTACGTTCACCTTCAAAGCCACTTCCTCGTCCACGATGAAGCCATTGTCATCATACCGCCTTCCTGCTACAGCACATGTTGGGAGTTCTAAAACACATCAAGGAATATGCTTGTTTTCCTCCATTTGTTGTTAACAGGAAAAGGAAACTCATCATTTCCTCAGTTTACAGGTTCAAAGTTTGAACGATGGGGAACTTTGTCCAACTTATTGATCGGGAATATGGATTTTATACAGCAACATGTATGTGTAAGAGTCAGTGTATAAAATCATTCAATTCGTAAATTTCACGATTCACTCAGTTAGTAAATTGCCTGATAATCTCTAAGATTGTGTGATTGGAATAGATTGGTTTATTGTCTTCTCTCTTGTCTTCTCTCACTTCTAGAGTTACTCGTTTCCAATATAAACCTGTCTAATCTCAGTTTATAGCCATCACTTGTCTACGTTCCCAGATGGCAGATACAATGTAAGATCCTTTCCCCTGTGCTGTTTTTTTTTTGTTTTGTTTTGTTTTGTTTTTTAAAAAAAGAGGAAATATGGATGCCAAGTTATATTACACATTATAACTGACTTTTAGACAGTCTGTCAAATAACCTAACCTCCTTTTCCAGACAAGTTCTAAATTGACTGAAAATTTCAGTCCGTTTACAAATTGCCTGATTTTACACTGCCTGTAATAGATGTACGTTAGCGCACAATTGTTCGTCTTGTTCCTTCTCTAGAGACGGCTTTATGCCGTTTATACATACCATTTACCAGACTGGTCAGTATACTGAGGAGTAACGCCGCTGTGGATTAAACCAGTACTCTGGACCCCTAGCCACGAGACAATATAAGACATCATTTCCTTTCATAAAATCACTGTGCGTGTGATTACATACATCTTATGTTCAAATTTAGAATGGCGAGGTGAAACAAAAAGAGTTTAATCATAGAAGTTAAGAATATAAATTCTCTCTGGACTAATGGCGGTTTTGTAACGCTGATCAAACAAGGTGACATTTTAAAGGTGTTACTGACTCCCAGTGGCAACTTTACAATTTTCAGTTTGTCTTCCATTCTGCAGGCAAGTAATCTTCCAACTAGATCACGAAAGAGATAAATGTTTCTAACAAACACTCTTTCTTCATAACGTTAAATATAACACTCTTTCTTCTGGCAGGATTCGGTAATGTAAATACAACGTATGAAGGTGTGTACAACGAGTCGTTTGCTTGGTAGAAAATCAAGACACATACATATCTACTTACTTGCCACGGTCATCTGACAACTAGGTGAATCAGGCTTATCGCCATCACTGCCACACTTCCAGATGCCAGCGTGTGATTTCAATAAGGCAGGTATAGTGAGAACACTGGAGGTGGTATTAATGACAGAGGCTGTGAAGTGGCCAGTGGATATACATTTCCCAGTTGATGTTTCACATGCTGTTACCGATGTCCCTCTGGGAGTTATGAAGGAGTGGCCTCCTTTAGCCTCAATGCAGGTCAGGTTTGTCGGCGACCCAAGAAGACCGATTTCAGGACACAATAGCCTTCCCTCAATTTCAACTTTTGGTGTCACTGAAAGTAAAAAGACATATGTCGGTTAAAGGGAAGTACCTTCTCCCTCTGCACTTTCATTGTATCAGAATTATGTTTTAAAAACATAAATGTTGATTTAAAGAAATCATCTTGGCAGCAGTTGTAGAAAGTAAATTCGAAATTAACTTCTGTAACGTAAATCGGTCATGAATAGTGTTCGTACAATGTCATATTTCTGTCGTGGTCATTTATTATCTGCACTGTACAACGTTCATGAATGTTTATTGACAACATACCAGTGGCTGCTAAAGTCACCATAAGCAACGGGATAATGGAATTCATCACTGGTCCAGGTGCCCCTATCAGTAAATAAGCTGTATATAATCACATGCTCTTAACAGGCTTGTACGTATATACCAGATCACTGATGTACGGAGAAATTGTCCTCATAGAGATACTTATCACAGATATACCCATGTCGTATGTACATATATTCTTATAATCAACAACCAAAACTTAAAAGCACAACGAATACATGACAAGATGTCAGTACATGTTATAAGTCAGTTCAGAAAACTGTAGTGGACATGTTTTACAACAATTTTGAACGTTAAGCCAAACAGCGCTTAGCGCCTTCCCATCACGTGAACATGCAGCATGATGCCTTCGAGATAATGGGTGACCCAGCCTTTTTATACAAGCTTTACAGTACGATCGCTTGTTCCAACGAAACTTACTTTAAAAACCTGCCCTTGGATTCCGATGGTGTTTAATGAATTCTATATGCATATAAATATTATCATATTTCCTCATTAAATAACAGTACCATGTGTGAATTATGCATACTTACGTTTTCGACGAAATTGGATGCACTTGCTGTTCTTCCCAAGAGACCAGACCGTGTTCCTCTTGCCTCAAGCTTGTCAGGTCCTGTCTGAAATAGAAACTAATACTAGTCGCCACTCTCCAACCAACAAATATAAAAACATCTGTTTGAAAACAGCATCATTTTTAATTCCCTCTTCTCCCTAACGGGTGCTTAGTCACCTCAAGTTTCGTTCGTTCTACATTTGACTGTGTATATTGACTCAACATTATGTGTTTCAGTCAGTTCATAATGACTGAACTGTTAATAGTTATACCATGCCATGAACCCTTTATCTGAGACTGACATCCAGAGATCGGGGGGAAAACAAAACATATTTGAACAGCTGAACTGGATATTGGAGCCATGCAAATATCAGCATAATAATGAAAAAAAATAACAACCTTTTCGGAAAATGTCATGTTATTTGTAACAGTAAAGGTTTAACCTTGACTTGTTTGTTGATTGTGTGTGAGGGTAACGTTTGCTTTAAAGAATGCATCACTCATGACATGTTACAAGAGGAAATTAACATCTCGTTCGTATTAGTACATGTACTATTATACAGAGTCTATTACAAGACGTCGGACAAACATTATCTCATACATATTATATACCAAAGCGAGCTGAATTCGACATTCTGGTGATTTCGACGACTGCATTGCTAGCGCTATATTGGGGAAGTATTGCGCGATCGGAGTGCATGAACAGTTCCTGTCGCGAGACGTTTTATTGACAATTGAAATCCGGAAGTTAATGTTTATGATTTTATGACGAAATGTAGTGTATTGGTAAGCAAGCCAGAGGTTTATTTCAATACCTTTCCACGTGATGCAGGATATGCAATGTGTGTACACTACATAATACAATGTAATAAGACAAATATACACCACAAACATACACATGTATTCTCGATCATGGAAGATCAATTTTATCAATAGTGGATATTAGATGTGCGGAATCAACAGAAGTGTGACAAGTTTTAATGAGCACATATTTTGGTAAAAGGACGGCTTAGGTATCTTTGCATTCTTTTTTAAAATTTAATCATCGCAACAGGAAAGAGTAAAACTTGGAACTTGGTAAGAAACGTGCCGACGGGAAATGAAAACGGAATCTTGCCATTCATGAAATCACGTAGCTGCTGTGTTGTGCTGTGTACAACTGAGTGAATAATTTGTATTGAGTCTTGTTTAGATGCACGTCTCCCGTGTAGGATATCTATGATCCGTATGATATGAGTAAAGAATTTTTTATTTTCGTATGTGTTGGTATCTTGGACAGAAGAATAAGTGATAGACATCTTCCATTGAATGGCCCCATTGGCACGAAGGGTTTTCAACAAAGAATCTTCTGTGCATATCTGCCTTTAGGTTACCACATTCTAATCTTAGTCTACACATAGTTATTTGTAAGCGGCCGTGACTGACTGATCTAGAGCCTTCTGCTCTGAGGTTGGTCGAGTCCCGCAAATTATAGAGAGTTCTTTCTGCAACGGAAGGGGGTACTATCAGTGATAGATATGAGGGAGTCATACCGTTTTTCATTTTGTCATTCGATGAACCGAATCCAAAGTCTATCGGTAATTTTTCATACCTAGTTTGGCGAACTGCCCCGGTTATAGTTCTAATTGCAGTCATATGTACTTTTTCTAATCTTAATTCTTGTTGTTTAGTGCAATTGTGCCAAATATGGTTGCAGTAAATAAATATGGGCAGAATGAACGATTTATACAGAAATTCGATTCTTTTGTCCTACCAAGACGGTATTTAAAGCTGCGCATGCAGTTCATTAGTTGACTTATTTTGTTATCAACTGAGTCTGGGCGGCTGTGTGTCACCCATGAAGAGCCACCTCCTCGTGGTGGGTGCTGGGTAACACTAAGTGCTCTTCTCCCGTGTGGACCCGTGACACAATGTGTCCACAGAACCCCATTGCTGGTCGTAAGAGGCGACCAAATTGGGCAACCTGTTGGCCCATGTGTCGATCCTGAACCTTGGTGGTTGAGGGCACTGGAACAAGAACTAAGTGATACTGCTGCCTAACACACCACTTTGGCCCTAACGCCACCTAGACAGGTGGTTGAACTGGTCCGATTCAATCAATCGACTGGTCATGCCAAGCCTTGAGGCATGTATATTTGGTTATGCACATGTGTCAGAAAACTACTTAAACCTTTTTTCAGATGCATTGGCTTGTGCGTATATGTTTGAAATAAGAAATAAGAAGGTGGTGCCTTATGGACCAATCTCGTAGAATAATTACTTTCTATTATTCTGCTTCGGTATATCATTCCAGTATCCTTGGTGCTGCAAGTAGGAGGTCCACTTGTCTATAGCGCTGTCCTTGTGATACTCCGTGGTGGGTGGGGAGCTGGGATGATGAATCTAAATCCCATTAACATGGATCCTGAAACACCCTTGAAAAAGAAACGTCAACTTGAAACTGATCAAAGTACACCTGGTAGTTGTAGATCATCTAAGCAAGTAGACTATTGGCCAAGATTTTTAGTGATAGGATCTCCAGGTAAAAAACCACTTAAACACAATCCGTTTGCTGTTTCTAGAGCAGTGAACGGTATATATAGCAGGGGGCGTAAAGATATCAATAGATATTTGGTCGTTACCCATAGAATGCAACAAACGACAACAAGCATCTAACCTGCTGTCAAAAATCATTATTGATACATTGGCTGCATTACCTGTTTCAGTGTCAGTCCATGGGACCCTCAATTCATTAAAGACATGCTCAGATATAGAGATCATGTTTTAGCGGGCATGACAGAACTTGACATCGTGCTTGAACTCAATTATGATGAAGCTAAGAAACTTGTGCCACCTGTCCTCCCAGATGAATCTTATGCTTCTATTACCAGAAAACCACCCTTTACCAGTCTCCATCGGATGTCAGACAGAGTTGACATGGACAAAGTCTACTTCTCCTGTACTTGTCCCAAATCAAGAACTGATAGTACGAGGAGAGTCTGTTTCCCAGACTGCTGACGTTTTACCAGCTACAGTAACGTCCTCTCAACATATGTCTTCTTCCCATAAAGGTCCAACATGTCCACAGACACGACCAGACAAATGAAGATTCTTCAGTCCCAAATCTAGACCAGATTCATGTCCATCCAAACCTATACAAGAGCCTCATGTTAAACAAACAGAAAATATTATTTGTTCGCGACGAACGTTTTCGATTATTCTTTTCAGAATTAATTTATAATTTGTCGTCGCGCGGACATTTGCCGATACAACTGTACTAAATTAAAGTCAGATACTTATGAAATATCAGTAATGAGAATATTGAAATCGGTTTGCCCTAATTGGACAAATTATTCGGTTCCTAATATAAAACACATCCGGCTATCAATCGAGTAATTCAGGTAAATTCAGGAAAATTTACATTATTTATGTGTGTCTTGTAATCAACCTCTGAACGTTTGAAATTATCTGGATTATCTTTGATAATAATGTTTATTTTTCTATCTAGTATTAATAAGCCGAATATTTTTTTCAGTTGTTCCTTATTTAGTGACACACCGACTGTTTGAAATCACCCACTCTCTTATCATCGCCTAATGCTGAGATTAATTCATCAGGCTAAAGGTTAACAGAGAAACTATTAACAGTGACTACAACTGATAATGATGGCCACTCACAGAGAAGGGGCGGTGGGGTAGCCAAGTGGTTACACCACTCGCTCGTCACATTCGTTCAATTCACCACATGGATACAATGTGTGACTCCCATTTCTGGTAGCCGCCCGCCGTGATATTGTTGGAATATTGCTACAAGCGTCGTAAAACTAAACTCAATTACTCACTTTCTACTCACAGAGAAACCATTTACAGCAGTTGCAACTGGTAACCAGGGACGACTCACACAAATACTATTCACAACGTCTACAGGTGATAATAGAGACTATTAATAGAGAGGTCATTTTGTCTTTTGTGATAAAGTTTTGATCACTGGAATATGTACATATGAAAATGGTCGCTTAAACATACTTCATAGTATGATATACACGTACACTTGATGGACCATTGCTACTTTATCTAACTGATATCTATTCAACATGCAAATAAGACTGGCTCCGTCCATTATGTGCAGGTTATAATATCCATAGTCAGAGGCTACACTGCCGGGGACGTACACGGCGCCAAGGTAACTTGCAGTTGCTTGTCTTATCTGACACAAGTGATGTCTCCGCAGACATATGATGACAGCGAAAACGTTGAGGAGGATAACGACAACACCCAGAGTTCCGGCAATGACAGATGTGGAACGACAATGATCCTCTGAAACAAGGAAATCTGTCAGAGACATCTACAGAACTAGTTACAAAATATACTGAAAAGCAAAAGAAACGAAATTTTCGAAAAATGAAAGCTCATAAAAAGTTGGGTTTTTTTTTCTTCTATTCAAAAGAGTGACAAAATATGAGTGTTGCATTTCTTTTCCTGTTCAGTATATTTCAAGTGTGGGAGGGCACGTGCCTCCAATACCGTATAATTGTTTACCCACCTGCAAACACCCACTGTCATCACTGATTTTCACCTACATACTCAAATAACTCTTACTGTTATTTTACATTATGTTCTTAAAGAGTATGTTGGAACGCAGAATAATGGCCCAATTCAAACAGTTCATACACTGAAATGTATGTAATAAGCATTTGCATTTACACCCTTGCGCACGTCATATCAGATCATATCAGGTCATATCACGATGTGTCATATCACGTCATGTCATATTACAGCATTCCATTACTTTCTTCTAGTGATCGATCCACTCAAATCACTCCCATCACGTTTTACATTATACACTAGAACACATAATACACAAAATACATACTTATTCGGCGAAATTGGATGCACTTGGTGTTCTTCCCAAGAGACCAAACCGTGTTCCCCTGGCCTCAAGGTTGTCGGGTCCTGTCTGAAATAGAAACTACTAAATACTAGGCTGCACTTTCCAACCCACAAATGAAAAATCAACATCATTTTTTTCTCCCTATAACGGTGTTCAGTCACCCCAGGTTTCGTTCGTTCTCCATTTGATTGTGAATATGCATGTTCTGTTAATAGTTACCATGCCTTGAAACCTTTGTCTGAGTCTGGCATCCAAAGATGGAGGGGAAAACAAAACATGTTGAGCAGCAGAGCTGACTATTGGCCCAAGACAAATATTAGCATAATAATGAAAAATAATCATAACCTTTTCGGGAAGTGTCATGTTATTCGCCACAGTAAAGGTTTAACCTTGACTTGTTTGTTGTGTGTGACGGTAGTGTTTGCTTTAAAGAATGCATCACTCATGACATGTTGCAAGATTAAATTAACAGCTCGTTCGTATTAGTACTATTATTCAGAGTCTATTACTAGATGCCGGAAAACTATTATCTCATAAATATTCTCTACCCAGGCAAGCATTCGACGTTATGGTGATTTCGACGACTGCATTGCTAGCCCTATATCGAGGAAGTATGTACGCAATCGGAGTTCACAAACAGTTTCATCAATAGGGCGGATCTCCAGTTTCTTTTCTGAGACGTTTTATTGACAGTTGAAATCCGGAAGTGTTTTAAACGATATTTATCATTCAATAGAGCAAGTGCTCATAATATTGTGTCGAAATGTAGTGGATCGGTAAATAAGCCAGAGGCTTATATCAATACTTTTCCATGTGATGCAGGATATGCAATGTGTGTACACTACATAATACAATGTAATAAGACAAATATACACCACAAACATAAACATGAATTCTAGATCATGGAAGATCAATTTTATCAATAGTGGATGTTAGATGTGCGGAATCAACTGAAGTGTTTCAAGTGAGCACATATTTTGGTAAAAGGATGGTTTAGTTGTCTTTGTATTCTGTTTTAAAATTTAATCATCGTAACAGGAAGGAGTAAAACTTGGAACTTGGTACGAAACGTGCCGACGAGAAATGAATTAAAAGGGAATCTTTTAATTTAGGCAATCGTTAAGTTATTGAGCAACTGAGTCAATAATTTGTATAGAGTCCTGTTTAGGCGCACCTCTCCCGTGTAGGATATCTATGATGCTTATGCTATGAGTAAAGAAATATATATTTTTGCATGTGTGTCGGTATATTGGACAGACGAAGATGTAGTGACAGACATCTTCGGTTGAATGGCCACATTGGCATGAAGGGTTTTCAACTAAGAATCTTCTGTGCATGTCTGCCTTTAGGTTACTACATTGTAATCTTAGTCTACACATAGTGTAGAATTAAAGGTGTGGTGTGCAAGCCGGTAAGGCCTGTTTCCGAGTGCTCAAATGGTATATGGACACTGAAAGGTGAATATTTATGGAGAATACCAATATGTTTTGACAAAGTATTCATCAAAGTAGTATTTTGTGCATCGGCTCTAACGACAAACTGAAATCATGTGGGTTGTTTCACACCGAGAGCACATCGACAGAAGCAGTCTCAACGACATTTAACATTTCTTGGCAGTCTACTGAAACGCCAGATGTTGTGCTTCATGTGCTTTAATTTAGTTTTGTATCTGAGTGGCCACTTCTTACCAGCGACCGCAAGTGCAGACACATGTGATTGCGTCTATATAGCGCATGTGATAAGTAGCCATCGAGCACGTGTAAGTATGTTGCCCAACAGTGAGTGTATCGCCTACCCGTTTATTGCAAGACTGGTAATGTTGTGTTGTGACGTTGAACTCAACCCCGGTCCACCTAGAAGGAATGCCCAGCAGAAGCAGTCAAAACATCCCTTTGCCGAGTATGACGACGACACGATATTCATGAAATGTTTCGACGCATTAAAAATGAAATAAAAGCGATGAACATTAAATTTGATAATTTCACTGCTGAACAAACTAAATTACGTGACGAAATTTCTGAACTGTCAACAAAGGTGAAATTCCTGGAAGAAATGTTGGATAAAAGTCAAGCTCAAAGCAGGTGGAACAATCTAATAACATATGGAGTTAACAGCAACTCCCGTGAATCTTGAGAGCAATCTGAAGTGGCTGTTTGGAACTTTATAATGTAAGATCAGCTGCGGTACATAGATGCAGAAACAATACCGATTGAACGTGTGCATCGTCTGCCGCTCATGTCACGTCCCAAGCCCCTGGTAGTGAAGTTTTCGACCTTCAAGGATAAAAGAAGCGTGCGGGAACTTGCCAGGGCAGAGTTGAAGGGCAGCAGAGACGTAAGGTCAGCGACGACTTCACTGAAACAACGAGATGCATGCGGGCAGCTCTTGTCCTCATGATGTTAAACGCTCGGAGTGAGTGAGTTAATATTTAACGTCACATCGGCAATATCTCAGCCATATCGTGACGAGAACATTTAATGCTGAAATGAAACACATGTCTAATATAAAACCTGTCAATGAGAGACAGTAAAACAACTAGAATATCACAGAGTAGAATATAAAACTAGTAACTATACGTAAAAAAAATTATCTATAGAGGACAATACAATATACAAATGGGCCATAGGTTGCTAACAACTGACGGTAGATCACTATATTAGGGACCATCGGGACTTACAGTACATTTGCTTCCTGCGTGGACCCTAGTTTGATTTACATCATCCCTTCGGCTGTTAGCAATTTGGACAAATCTAGCTATAAAGTAAAAACACACTTATTCTACGATTAAAAAGCTGGAAAACTGAAATTTACTTCAAATGTTTTTGGACTTAAGTATCCTTTCAGGAGGACAATTATTTTACGGTACTTCAACACCCAAAGGTACAGACACTAACGATTTGAGTTACTAATTTAATCCTCCAATTTTAAAATATTTATCTATTTACAGTTCAGTTAACAAATCTAATTCCTTTAAAAATGCAATAATTAAATGAGGGCTAATATTGCTAAAAAGATCCTTCATAGATTGTGAATTAAAATACTGATCCCTTGTGATTAAACGCTCGGAAGGAGGGACATACAGCTTACCTTTCCTACGATAAACACGATGTTTTCTCATGCAGGGAGGCTGGAATCTGAAGAAGAGGGGTATATCCCGTCCGAAATAAGATCAGGCACACACGACTCCCACCCCACTGAATAGGCACCCTTCGGCTGTTAGCAATTTGGACAAATCTAGCTATAAAGTAAAAACACACTTATTCTACGATTAAAAAGCTGGAAAACTGAAATTTACTTCAAATGTTTTTGGACTTAAGTACCCTTTCAGGAGGACAATTATTTTACGGTACTTCAACGCCCAAAGGTACAGACACTAACGATTTGAGTTACTAATTTAATCCTCCAATTTTAAAATATTTATCTATTTACAGTTCAGTTAACAAATCTAATTCCTTTAAAAATGCAATAATTAAATGAGGGCTAATATTGCTAAAAAGATCCTTCATAGATTGTGAATTAAAATACTGATCCCTTGTGATTAAACGCTCGGAAGGAGGGACATACAGCTTACCTTTCCTACGACAAACACGATGTTTTCTCGTGCAGGGAGGCTGGAATCTGAAGAAGAGGGGAATATCCCGTCCGAAATAAGATCAGGCACACACGACTCCCACCCCACTGAATAGGCACCTGGCCGTGGCACGAGTCGTGTACTTAGTAAAGATGGCATCTCGTCGAAGTTCCACGTGAGTGCCTCGAATGTCCAGGGAATGATGTCGAAACTTGGAAATTGTGACTTTCTATCCTTTTTTAAACAGGTTTGAATTATTTTGTCTAGTTGAAACCATGCAACTTGATTGTACTAAGATTGAACATGCTTTCCACAATTATGTATGTCTACCAGAGCATCTAAAAATCCAATGTTGGTCGGTATTCAGGTGGCGTAGCACTGTAAGTACTCAGACAGTTTGAACATTTAGTTAGCAAGATAGAACCAGAACTTGAAAACTGCATTGTTCTGCTGTTGAATTTCATAAAGAAACCTGTATTGATTATTGGGTTATATATCCCCCAAGAAGGGATTCCTTACCATTGTCATACTGACTCAGATGGTATCGATACACTTGAGGAGAATATCGCCTCTATAGTCACATGGCTTGGATTCAAACCGGAAATATTGCTTTTGGGAGATTTTAATGCTAGGACTGCATCAAATAATGATTTTCTTATGGAAGATGAAATTATATTGATCTTTTGAACCTTGCGTGTCTGTACGAAGTTGACAGCTTTTGTCAAAAAAGAACCGCGTCGGATTGTTAGCTAAATAAATACGGTGTCGCACTGCTAACCCTCTGTAACTGTGGTGGATCAATGACTTTTGAAAACAAACAAGGCGCCAGTGTGATGGATGTGATCTTAATGTGAATGTGATCTTAATAACGATATTAGATTTATAGAAGGTGATAAAAATGTTACAATGTTGAACATACCACGTTTTAACATTCCAATTAATATTGATAATGTTTTCATGAAAAGGTGTAAAGACAGTAACTTTAATAAATTGAAATCTCGTTTTATATTTTTCATTGAATTACTGGATGTCAACAGGACCACTGATACGATCAGCGAGATATTCTATTTGTATGCTCTAATTTGAGGAAAACATTTAATCCTAAACCAAAGACTGATTCACAAACGCCTTGGTTTGATTTTGAATGTGAGACGCTATATTACGTTTCTACAAATCCAAAAAAAACATAGATAATTACCTAAAAGCTAAGAAATTATTTCGTATGACCTGTCAAGCCAAGAAAGATTTATACAATTCAAAGACTTGCGAGCTTGTTAACACTGCTGTGTCAGGTAAAGATTGCAAAATGTTTTGGAAAACAATTAAATCTCGTCTCAAAATGTGAAAAACACAATTAGCCCATGTAGCTGGTATGAACATTTTATTAATCTGCTTAAAGCAGAGGCGTCAGATGCTATGTATGATGACGATGATAATACCAGATTGCAACATGATCCAGCAGACTGAAGGGATTGTGTTGAGGCTGACAAGTTATCTGATCAGATCACTCTAGATGAAGTACATAAAGCTATTTTACTGTTAAAAGCAGGTAAAGCCGCTGGAATGGATGCGATTCCTCCAGAATTTACTAAACACTCCTCATTTATAGCTCCTTATCTACACACTCTGTTACTATCATGGACACCGGACTCTTTCCGGAATCATGGTCTTTAGGTGCCATTGTATAAGAGCGGTGACTCTTCCAATCCAAACAATTATAAAGGAATTTCTCCTTTAAGTGTAATAGGCAAAATGTTTACATCCATTCTGGAATACATACTGCGACAATTCGTTGAAATCAATAAAGTGTTAGATGAAGGACAAGCATGATTCCGTAATAACCATTCAACGGTTGATAATATCTTTAAACCGACTGCTCTTGTGCAAAGGTGCTTGAGAAAACCGGAAAACATCTTCTTTATATAGATTTCAAAAAGACTTTTGATTTTGTAAACAGGAAGAAATTGCTGCACATTGTGTGGAAAAATGGCGTCCATGGTAAGTTCTGTAAGGTGTTGGAAAGTATGTATTCTAACGTGTTGTCCTGTATTCGAACACGTCAAATCAGAAATCAGTCGTTCAACACTTCCGCTGGAGTCAGACAGGACAGTGTGCTCAGTCATCTTCTGTTTATCTTTTTCATAAATCACCTTGTCAAATAACTTGATGAAAGTAATAGTAATGGTATATTTGTAAATGGTTGCATTGAGGTGATTAGAATACTACTGTTTGCAAATGATGTAGTCCTTGTTGCAGACTCGCAAATCAACTTACAAAGAAAGTTAGATATATTAGAGCAGTTTTGTATTACGTGGGGTCTTGAAGTTAATTCTTGAGAAATCAAATGTTGTAGTTTATAGAAATGGAGGGTACTTAAGAAGTTCAGAAAAATGATATTTTGCGGCAAAAGGAAATAGTTGCTACAACATACTATAAATACCTGGGTGTCATTTTTGTCATCTCGTTTAATCTGGTCTAAAAATTGTGAAACAAGAGCTTTAAAGTACAGCGTGCTTGTTTTCCGCTTTGTCGTTGGCTTCATAACTATCCACATATTGGCTTTAAAACTATTATCAGTATTTGTGATACTAAAATGGCTCCTATAGCCTTATATGGCAGTGACATTTGGGGTGATTGCTTCAGAGATTCAGTAGAAAAGGTTCAAAATCCATCATTTTAGGAAGTATTTTTCAATCAGCACGAAACCTTCTGCTATCGCTGTTTTAGTGGGTACTGACAGATACAACCTGTGTGTTAGATAGTATTGTCATTGTATTAGATGTTGGTGTCGGTTAATTCGTCTACACCCTTCACGATGTCCAGCAGCGTGCTATCAAATGCTAAAGCAACATGACGAAAATGGTAGCCAGAATTGGGTCTCCTATGTACGTACATTATTATGTAGAACAGGTTATGTTTATGCGTGGAAAATCCAGAGTTTGGCGATTGTTCTCTGTTTTTATCTGCATTTGAAAATCGCTGTATTGAAATAAATATTAAAGACTGGTATACAAGATTGAACAAGTCACAGTATCTTTCTTTCTATAAATCCATTAAAACTATTGAAGCTGAATCATATGTTTTCTCAGATATTTTATCCCAAGGCTGTTTGCTAAAGTAAGATGTCAGTCTCATAATCTCAAATGTTCAGAAGCACAGAAAACAGAGCAATGATAACACAAACGATATAATCTGCACACATCGTTTACATGAGATGCAAGATGAGTACCATATTATTCTTATCTGTCCATCTAGTAGGTCTCTTAGGAAAGTTTACGTACTTCCCTTTTATGCCAATAACCCATCAAGGCTGAAATTCTAAAAGCTGTTAGAATGTAAAGATCAATCATTGATAAAAAAAATATTGCTATATTTTGAAAGAGAGCCCAAGTATTTAAATAAGTATACTATACAACCTCACCGTATTGATATAGTAATGCTTTTGTGATATTCTCTGGACCATTAGGCTTTAAATTCTGAATAAAGTCTGTGATGTTCTCTGGACCATGAGGCCTTAATGTCTGTCTGTCTGTCTGTACGTATGTATGTATGTCTGCACATACTTATTTGTAAGTGGTGTGGGCCATAGTTTGCATACCGTTTGAAGTCTTGTGTTAGGGGTCTATCCTGGTTCAGAAGAAGTGTTTTCACATTTCGTGCATTTTTTTTATTTTTTATGTCACTTAAAATATTCCAGTCATGAACAACAGAGGGGATAAATGAGCGGACGAGGCTGACTGACCATGAACCATCTGCTCTCAGGTTTGGGACGTGTCCTGCAAATTATAGCGAGTTCTTTTTACAACGGAAAGTGGTACTAACAGTGATAGATATGAGGATGTCATCACGCTTTTCATTTTGTAAAATAAAGTCATCCGATGACACTATCGGCATTCAGCATGGGAGCTTAATCCAATTTCTCTCAGTAATTTTTCATAACTAGTTGGTCGAACTGCACCGGTTATAAGAATCCATATGTAATTTTTTCTGATGTTAATTCCTCGTCTAAACCAAAGACTGATTTACAACCGCCTTCTGCCAACATTGAAAATTATGTGAAAATAATTAATCCCTATTGGAAAGATGTGTTGGCAGCATGGGGAATATTTTATAGAACACATAAAACTGATTTTACAGATATTAATCAAATCTTATCTGAACCCCTTTGGTTCAACCATCAATTCCAAAATAGTAATTTTATTATAAGACATTGGTATTTTAAGGGTATTCACTCTATAAGAGACTTGTGTAATGATCAAGGTATTTTGTCATTTATTGAACTTAAGAAAACTTACAAAATCTAAGGCACAGTTCTTGATTACTACCAGGTTCTCTCAAATATACCAAGAAAATGGAAAGATACTATTAGAAATAATCTATTGATTGTTCATAATCACTATCTCAGCACACCACTGATATGTTTACTTTCAGCACCAAAGAGGTCAAGATATTTCTATGATAAGCTTATAAGTACTGAAACTTTCCCTTCTACATGTGAAAAATGGCAACAACTCTTTGACACTGTAATCCCATGGGAATATATTTTTAAAGATTATAGAAGATGCACAAAAGATACTAAATTGATTGACTTTCAATTTAAATTTATTCATAATATTATATACACACAAAAAATTACTGAAAATGAAATTAGTTGATGATGAACTTTGCTCTTTTTGTAACTTAGTGTCTGAAAATTTGATACATATTTATTGGGAATGTGAATGTGTGAAAACATTCTGGTTGAAACTGAAAGAATATATTGACAATAAGACAACAGAAACATTTACCCTGACAAAATATACAGTCTTAATTGGTGGAAATAACACTGACTTAATGAACCATATACTTCTTGCTGGTAAAAAATACATTCATGTATCAAGTATTAAAAACACCAAGTTATCACTGGATGCATTTCTAAAAATACTGGGTGATATTTTCAAAACTGAAAAGTTTATTGCTACTAAGAATAATAAAATGTTACCATTTGACAGAAATATGGGTCATCACTGAAAACGCATACAAAATACCCGGATGTGGCAACCTGATACTCTTTCGCCGATACGAATGTCACCAACGCTGTGTTTATAGAAAACACATTATCTTGTTGTGTGAAATAGATGAACATATCTTTTTCACTAAATGCTGGCAAATCAAAACATCATATGATTTTAAAAATAAAAATAACGTTTTTGTCTTACATCGTCGAAAACCCCTAACACGGGATAATTTCTGGACGAGTTTATCCAATGTAAACAAATAGGTGCTGTTATTTACATTTTCATTGTTTGTTTTAAATGCGACATATTTTACATCAGTGACTCCATGTTATGTCTGCTTCAGTCATGTCCGAGTGGCAACGTACTGCATCACGGACAATGCTTCAGCTAAATTTTAATGTTCTGTGAGAGGAAACCTGGGCAGGAGCATTGGGCAATGTTTTAGTCAAAAAGAGAATTGTCTGTATTTGTTTCTGACCCGTGAAGATATGGGTTAGGATAGGCCTTCAGCAACCCATGCTTGATTTTAAAGGTGCCTATATTTGTCTTAAGAGGCGACTAACGGGATCGGGTGGTCAGGCTTGCTGACTTGGTTGACACATGTCATCGGTTCCCGATTGCGCAGATCGATGTTCGTGCAGTTGATCACTGGATTCGATTATTTCCAGACCACCACCATATAGCTAGAATATTGGTCAGTTCGGCGTAAAAGTCAACTCACTCACTCTCCCAAAGATTAAATCAAGCAATCGAAGATATATTTAATGCAGTTTCAAATAAGCAGAACGTGACATGACCAGCCGATAGATAGAATCGGTCAATTTTTCCGTGCATCTGTCTAGAAGAAGTCAGGACCAAAGTGGTGTGTTTGGCAAAAGGAACACGGTTCCAGGCTTCCATTGTCCTCAACCACCAGAATCTCGTCCTCTACATGCAGGGGTGCAACCCTCGCCAACCACACCAAACAGGTTACCCCAAACCGGCAATGGTGTCCAGTGGACCATATACCACCGGGTGCACAAGTGGGTGAAGAGCTATTTACATTACCCAGGTAAGTGGCACTATTTATGAAAGCCAGAAGAACTGAGGCTGCATAAAAAATTAAATGTTTCGCAAAACTGTCGAAGGCGGTAGGACTTTATTTTGAATTGTTGATGGAAAATAGTGACGAGGATGGAACACGTTTTGATGAGTTGTAGATTCAGTCACAGTAGTTCACACAGACACACAATTTTACTGTAAACAAATGCATGATCGCAGCAAAGTCAATTTTTTGTTTTTCTAAATGGCAATACGAATATGTTACGCGCACAAATAAAAGTGACGCGCCGATGTCCGAGAAACGTTTCACTGTTTTAATTTGGTCTAAAAGAAACTGCTCCTCGTAAACACTACAAATCAGTTCGGTGACTTCTAATAGAGGACACTATAGAGATGTCGCCTACTTTGCTGCATTTGTAGCTACCTATGACTAAACTTGGCCCTCTCTTCCTCATTAAACGATACATTGACTTGAACAGTAGCCACTATGATATGATAGATTAACAGTATGCTGACCTTGTTTACACCAGAGTGAGTTGTGTTTACTCGTTTATTCCAATATTCCGAAAAATTGAACTTTGTTCACTCAAGACTAAGAAAACACTGAGCTCTGACACACTTTCTGAATTTGGCTCACGTAGGGTTAGGAGATGTCCTCGATAATCCCCCGTTGTCTTCCAGTTAGGCATGCTTCACTGCTTCACCTATCTAAAACACATGGTGCCTGCATTTTGAAAACACGCCCTTCATACAGACTACAACTGCTAGCGGGGATTACTTCAAGAGCATGTCCTGCTTATCTATATTGAGTTTTCTATCACACATGATATTACATAGTGAACCTAAACACTTCAATATATTTTTTTACAACAAATAAATCTAATACATAAATTCATGTATAAATGTTTTTATAACTAGGTAATTAATTCATCATTCTTGCTGCTTCATCAACCTGATGTCTATTGAATATGCAAATGGCTCCGTCCATTATGTGCAGGTTATGTGTACCTGTCTGTGATACAATAGTCCGATGCTGGCACTGGAAAGAACGAGAGTTCTCTTTACTATGGTTTATCTATGACTTAGTCAAAAGTTGGGCGTAGGTATTGACCACTAACGTAGCTCACATAATTGACAGTGGCATATTCATAGTCAGAGGCAACACTGCCGGGGACGTACACGGCGCCAAGGTAACTTGCAGGTGCTCGTCTATTCAGACACAAGTGATGCCTCCGCAGAATATGATGACAGCGAAAACGTTGAGGAGGATAACGACAACACCCAGATTCCGGCAATTACAGATGTGGAGCGACAATGATCCTCTGAAACAAAGAACATCTGTCAGAGACATCTACAGAATTGGTTACAAAATATACTGAACAGCAAAACAGACGCAATTATCGAAAGGATGAAAGCACCTAAAAGTGTTTGTGTCTTCTATTTAAACGTTTAACAATTTCTTTTGTTGTTCAGTATATTTCAACTGTGGGAGGGCGTGTGTTTACCCACTTGCAAACATCCACTGTCATCACTGATTTCCAGCGATCCACTTAAATAACTGTTAAACCTTATTTTACATTATGTTCTTTAAGAGTATGTTGTAACGCATAATCTAGTCCCAATTCAAACAGTACATACACTGAAATGAATGTAAAGAGTATTTGCATGTACACCCTTATCACATCACGTCATATCACATCATGTCACGTCAAATCACGATGTGTCATATCACGTCACGTCATATCACGTCATGTCACATTACACAATTACTTTCGTCTAGTGATCGATCCACTCAAATAACTCCCGTCATTTTTTACATTATACACCAGATGGAGGGTGTATTAAATAACCTGATTAGCTTGTGTTTCTTTTTTCCTTTTATATATTAGGTACAATATCATGGCATCAAATGAAAACCAAGCAGATTTTGACGGTATCTCACACTGACAATCATACCATAACCAATGACATAGAAGGGAAGTGGACAAGTTACACGTTTATATCAAAGAAACAGTTGATGGCAATCAGACCAGAATCCAACACATCTGGTAAAAATGCAAGACGGGGCTACATGTGTTCTTTCGATATTATGAACTAGTTCATGATCTGCCACCATTAAACGTGAATGATGGTTATTTGTTTATGGATGTTTAAGGTGAAATATTTGTACCATCGATGGAAAGTGGCATGTCTGTAACGCCTGTATTGTCGTCATCAAAGCTGATCATCATACCCGAAATGAAAGCATCAGAGGAAACAGCAGGGCCAGAACACGATGCAGGAAATACGAACAATGTCGGCAATACATGGAACAACACACCAGGAAAGTTCAACTGGTTTATATCGCTTGTTGACAAAGATCGTCATGCGAGACACTGCCAACTGAAATGCAACTGTATGTCATACATATATGAAGCCATCCTTATCCCTTTATACCGCGTCTACATCACCACATCCCATCACGCCTTATCACACAAACCAATCCTTACCCCTTTCAACAAATCCATATCCTACCAAGCCTCGTCTACATCAACCCATCTATATCTCATCACATCACGGCGACATCAAACCGTCCATTGTCCTTTACACCACGACTCGGCACCCGTGGCGAGCCACCTCCTCGTGGTGGGTGCTGGGTAACGCCAAGAGCTCGCCGACACCCCCGTAGTGGACCCGGGGGGATATTTGGTCCACCAACCCGTTTGCCGTAGGTTGCGGCCCTGCGTCGGTGGAGGAAGGGGTCCTGGTGGTTGAGGGTAACAGGGGCCTGTGACCGTGTTCCTGTTGCTCAACACACCACTTTGACCCTGACTTCACCCAGACGGGAGGTTGAATGGGCCCGATTCAATCAATCGGCTGGTCACGCCATGCCCTGTGCATAGAAATTGCTTACATTTTGCACTTACATTTTTCGGGTATTGGTCATTTTAAAATCTAGTGTACAAATTATTGATACATTTACTTACCTAGAGTCCTATGCCAGCAGGCGGTGGCTCATGGGTCAATCTGGTTATATAGACCTCTGAATTCCGTGTTCTTAGGAACAGTGTCATGGGCCGAACCAGTCCGACACTTATTCTTTAAGTTACCATGGCTTTTCAAGTCTGTATTTTCTGGAGTATGACATCCCTGTAACCCTGGTGTTGCAGTCTGGTTTCCACTGCGGTACCGTCCTTGTTGACACTCCATGGTGGGTGGGGGGGCAGGGTTGTTGAATAACACTAATACACCATGGCTAAAAACGCTCATTCTGGTTCATCTAAAACGAGCAAACGTCGTCATATGTCTTCTTTATCCGATGAAGAGATATCTACTTTCACACATGATTCCTGGCCAAGGTTTTTGGTCATTGAAAGTTCTGATGGCCATCCTTTAAATACCAATCCTTTTGCCGTCTCCAAGGGCATCCAAGGTATCTGTGGAGAGGTAAAAAACGTCACACGTTTACGAAATGGTTCTCTTTTGATTGAATGTTTACGTAGGCAACAATCTGTCAATCTGCTGGGAGTAAAGCAGTTTGTAAACAGCCAGGTTGTTGTTTCTGTTCACAAAACTCTCAACAGCTGTAGAGGTATTGTTAGAGACAGGGCACGTTGTTTGTACGATATGACAGAAGATGAAATTGTGGCAGAACTGAAAGATCAGGGAGTTACTTCTGTTAAACGTTTCAGCAGAAAACATGAATCAACTTTAGTCAAAACAAATACCTATCTTTTCACGTTTGGTCTGACAACTCTTCCAAAATTCATAAAGGCTGGGTATTGTAATATTGGAGTGGAGGCATATGTACCAAATCCACTCCGGTGTTACAAGTGTCAAAAGTTTGGATATGGTGCAAGATCTTGCACAGGTAAATCAGTATGCTCACGCTGTAGTGGAAACCATGAAGGCACTGAATGTACTAATGAGATAAAGTGTGCCAATTGCAGTGGTGAGCATATGGCATCATCGAAAACGTGTCCAAAATATGAGTATGAGAACAAAATCTTGAAACTGAAGTGCAATAATAATATCTCATACTTCGAAGCAAAGAAACTGATTCAGGCTCAATCAAAACCAGCAACAGTTCCTACCTATTTTGCCACAGTGTCTTCTCCTGTTCCTTCTTCTGTCAAAAAAGCTACCCTCGTTTCAACATCTTGTCAGACTGAAATATCTTGGATAAAGGATTCTCAAATAACCTTAGATGACGCCACTCACTCATCACAAGATTGTCAGCGATCATCAGCTTCACAAACTGAGTACAGTCAGCCAGGACAAATATCTGATTTTAATTTAACTCAAGATACTCAGAGCGTTGAGAAACTCACAAATAAAGAAAAGAAAAAGTTGAGAAGAAAGACCAGAGCCCTTCAGCATTTAGAAGAGTCTTCTCATTTAACACCTTCTGTGGCGGTTCAAAATCTGTAGCAGTCTTACTCTTCAGATAACCTTTACGCTTTGCTCTTTGTATATTTCCCCTTCTTCAGATCTTCAGCAGTCCGATCTTCAGAATCTATTTGACCAACTTCCCAAACCCTCTATAATTATGGGTGATCTGAACGGACATAATCCTTTATGGGGAAGTACTAATATTAATAATAAAGGCAAAGTCATTGAAGACTTCCTTTCTAACAATAATCTATGCCTATTTAATGATGGATCAGCCACATATTTACATCCTGGAACTGGGACGTATTCTCAACTTGACTTATCACTCTCAGATCCAAATATTTATAACGAGTTTCAATGGTCGGTCCATGATGACCTTTGTGGTAGTGACCATTTTCCGACAATTCTCTCCGCTTTAAATCCGACTAATGACATACCTGCAACAAGGTGGAACTTTAATAAGGCCAACTGGCCTTTATTTCAAACACTTTGTACAGAAAAATTGAAATCTGAATTTTTTGTAAATGTTCCTGATCCTATTCAGTTGTTCTCGGATACACTGAATGATATCGCTGATGAAACTGTTCCCAAGTCCTCTGCTAAACCTCATTGCCGCAAACCATGGTTTTCTGATGATTGTAAACAGGCAAGGAAGAGCAGGAAAAAGGCAGAGAAGTACTTTCGACGACATCCTACAGTTCACAATTTAAATAATGTAAAAATAAATAATGCCAAGGCTCGGCGTACTTTTAAACAAAGTAAACGTCAGTCATGGAAGACCTTTGTGTCAAAAATTAATTCACGTACGCCAGTGACGAAGGTGTGGAACATGATACAGAGAATCAAGGGCAAGGGTAGTAATTCTAGCGTTCATCATCTTAAAGATGGACATGATATGTTAACAGATAAAATTGACATTGCCAACAAGTTGGGTGAAACTTTAGCTAGTCATTCTTCTTCATCAAATTATCTTCCGAAGTTTCAGAGATAAAAAAACTCATCAAGAAAAGTTGAAACTCAACTTTCATTCCGAAAATGGTGAAGACTATAATGAAGTATTTTCACTGCATGAGCTGAATACTGCCTTGGCACAAGCTCATGATACGGCAACTGGAGCAGATAATATCCACTACCAGCTCCTGAAACATTTACCCAATGCTTGTTTTTGAGACACTTTTGAACATGTTTTATCATATTTGGACTACAGGACACTTTCCTCCTTCGTGGCGTCATGCCATTGTTGTACCAATACCTAAGCCTGGCCGAGACAATACAGATCCATCTAACTATAGACCAATTTCTTTAACAAGCTGCGTTTGTAAAACTATGGAACGCGTGGTCAATAATAGATTAGTATGGTTTCTAGAATCCAATCATCTTATTTCTAACATTCAGTGTGGTTTTCGGAAAAATAGAAGCACTATTGATCATTTGGTTCGCCTAGAATCATTCGTTAAAAATTCCATTGTAAATAACCAGCATGCTGTGTCAATCTTTTTCGACCTGGAAAAGGCCTATGACACAACATGGAAACATGGTATTTTGAGAGACTTACATGACTTTGGTTTGAGAGGCCGTTTGCCTAATTTTATATCCCAGTTCTTAGCAGGCAGACAATTTCAAGTTCGCGTTGGATCAACCCTGTCTGAACATTATAATCAGGATCAGGGAGTTCCACAAGGTAGTATTTTGTCTGTTACCTTGTTTAGTATAAAAATCAATAGTCTCTCGAAAGTATTAAATGACTCAATAGATGGGTCATTGTTTGTGGATGATTTTAACGTTTCATGTTGTGGTAAAAACATGCATACCATCGAAAGGCAATTGCAGATGTGTTTAAATAAAATTCATAAATGGTCACTTGAGAATGGCTTCAAATTTTCACAGATAAAGACCAAATGTATACATTTCTGTCGGAAATATAAGACTCATAAAGATCCCGAACTGTTCTTGGATGGCTCTCCAATTAACGTTGTAAAGGAAGCCAAGTTTCTGGGATTGATCTTCGACAAACATTTGACTTTTTTACCACATATTAAGTATCTGAAGACTAAATGCCTAAAGGCATTAGATCTATTAAAAGTTGTGTCCAATTCAAAGTGGGGAGGGGATCAAACTACACTCCTTCATTTATACAGATCTCTTACCCGATCCAAACTTGATTATGGCTGGATATGGTGGAGCCTGCAAAAGCAACCTAAAACTATTAGATTCGATTCATCACCAAGGTCTGAGACTTTGTCTTGGATCTTTCAGAACATCTCCCATCGACAGTATCTATGTTGAGGCCGATGAGCCATCTTTAAAACTTCGCCGTGTCAAATTATCTTTACAATATATCACAAAGTTATATTCTAATGAATCTAATCCTGCCCATAACTGCGTATTTAATCCTCTTTATGAGGAATTGTATAATAAAAGAACTTCACTTGTTCCACCTCTTGGGATAAGAATCAAACCATTCATTTCTGCTGCTGGGATTGAGCTGGAGACTATTTCTCCTTCTCGGCTTCTTTCTTCTCCTCCTTGTCAGTTGGTGAGGCCACATGTTGACCTAACACTTACAGAGTTTAAAAAATCAGAAACTAATGAATTACAATATAAACAAGAATTTATTCAATTAAAACATAAATATAATAAACACAAATTCTTATTTACAGATGGGTCCAAGGATGGTGGCGCAGTAGCTTGTTCCACTGTCATTGGATCCAGAACAATCTCTTTTAGAATACCTGATTATACCTCTATTTTTACAGCAGAAGCAAGCGCGATACTAACGGCTCTTAAATGTATTCAAAGACATCCTGCACATAAACAGTATATAATCTTTTCTGACTCTCTTTCTTGTCTTCAGGCTATTAAAATTCTATCTTGTAAACATCCACTTTTAATACAAATTATTGAGTTATATAATGATCTTGCTACTGGCCAATATGACATCGTCCTTTGTTGGTTACCCAGCCACGTAGGCATTTCAGGGAACACAATGGCCGATTTTGCTGCTAAAGCAGCACTCAATAAATCAGTGACACCACTCCTTATTCCATACTCAGATTACAAAGCAAACATTAGAACTTACATCCGTGATCTGATGCAAAAGAAGTGGGACACCCAGGTGGGTATCAAGAAATTGCATGAAATGAAACCGTATATTGGTTATACCTACTTGGGATGTCAGTCCAGATTTGAGGAGGTCGTTATGCGACGATGTCGTATTGGCCATACGCGGTATACACACGAATATTTACTTAAAGGTGAGGATCCTCCGTTTTGTATCCCTTGTGATGAAGCAATCACGGTCAAGCACATCTTGCTTGACTGTATTGATTTTGCCATCACAAGGGAGAAATATTTTACTGTCAAAACAATGAAGGATCTTTTTAATGTTAAATATCATTTAATTATTGAATTTTTAAAGGAAATAGAATTATTAGATAAATTTTGAATAATATGTTTTGTAAATAGAAAGATGATATCTTAAACATGGTAGTGTGAATTGTCAACTGCGATTGTTAGTGGCCGTACCCTCAAAGGGGGTTAAAGCAGCGTAAAATTATTGTCCCCCTGAAAGGGTGCGTAAGTCAAGAAACTTTCAAAGTGAAATTTAAGCTTACCAGTATTTTAAACGTAGTATTTTTGTCATTTTAAACTTCGGCTACATTTCCCTACAATCGCCAGCAGCTGAGGGGATGGTGTAAATCCAGCTAGGGGCCATGCAGGTTGCTAAAGTAACGTAAGTCCCCTTGGTTCCTAGTATGGTGATCTACCTTCAGTTGTTGGTGATCTATAGCCTACTTTTATATTATGTATTGTCCAAATTGTGCTGTAGTTTTAACTTCATATGCTAGTTGTAGACTCGAATTGTGATACTCTAGTTATTTTACCGTACTTTGATGACGGGTTTTATAATATCTACATGTTCTGTATAATCATGCTTATTCTCGTCACGATATGGCTGAAATATTGCCGATGTGACGTTAACTTATAACGCACTCACTCACTACACCACGACTCCATCGATATCAATCCATCCATTGGGATTTACACCACGTCCTCATCCACATCAACCTCTCCATTGCCATTTTCACCCCATCTGCATCGACATTAACCCATTTATTGCCCCTAACACCACGTCACACCAAGTTGATACGATCACAAAGAAATCTCATCCAAGTTTCTACTGATATCAAACATATCAACACGAGTTCATCTGACTGATATCAATAGACACAAGGGTGAGATTTTGTTTATCATCCAAAACCATTCTTCATCAGCTTTCAGTGAAAAATGTACAACACTGAACACAGTACTGACATTAGATCTCCAGTGCAGAGATGTCATAGCATTGTGACGTCATCAACTTCATGACATTAAAGCATTGTTAGGATATTGTACAATATCTACTGTCTAAACGATGTCTCCTTCAAGCTATCGACTGATCTCACACAAGCAATATCTCCCGTGGAACACAGTTATGTTAGTTAGATATGGTAAATCCATATGTAGTCATACTTATCAACATCAACATATCCAAGTCTAATCACTCGACATTGACCTTCAACAAAACCAAATCCGAAGTGTTTTAATTGTTGACACCAACAATTGACAAGGAAATCTTGCATGTACACCACGTCATGTCACTTTACTGCATTGCACTTCTTTCACAGAGTGATTGAGTCGCAAATAACATTATGTCACATCCTCTCACAAGATCGCATGTATCATCATTCTACCATCTTATCCAGGCCTTCAGCAACCCATGTTTGCCTTAAAAGGTGACTATACTTGTCGTAAGAGGCGACTAACGAGATCGGGTGGTCAGACTTGGTTGACACGGGTCATCGGTTCCCGATTGAGCAGATCGATGCTAATGCACTTGATCACTGGAGTGTCTGGGCCAAATTCGATTATTTACAGACCGCCGCCATATAGATGGAATATTGCTGAGTGCGGTGTAAAACTAAACTAACTCACTCACTCCTTTATTGTTACAGACTCTCAAAACAAGCACAACACTTAACATCTGTTGGTTGTGAATATGTTTTATTGAGAAGAAGCATTGTAATCTTTCACAAATACAGGAAAATGGCAATTAGGTTGAGATGGGCTCTTAGGTCCAGCATCAGTGCTGGGACGCATGGATGAAACAATAATATTAGCGTGTGAGACAAATATTGATCACGTGTACAAAGCTTTTGGTCCTTTTGCATATTGTAATAACATTGCAGTTTTCTTAGTTTGTGTAATAATGCACGCATGAATTCAACTCGTAAACATGAACAACATACTTCTTTAATGAGGAAGTTGGTGTGATGAACAGCTAGGATATTATTGTCGATGTACAACGTCTTCATTGCAATATGAGTGACATTTCGGTGTAGTCAGTAACATCACTATCAAGCAAGTGATGATAAAGATGATAGTAGGTACACTGAAACGTCTCTCATAATAATATTTAAATGGTTGTATATCCACAGAACTCTCCTCTTTGTTTGTGAACTTTTAAGGCCTGGACGTATGTGTCCCGTAGGCCCACCGCATCTTACACTAGTCTAGAACAACAACTGAAACGTTAGACTCCTCCGGTTCTCTTGTGTCTCGTGTCTTAACCACCTTCGCATACAGCTCAGAAATATCTGGTGTAGTACCATTGCAGTCATTCACGTGAGTGTCCTCAGGAATTACCACTGGGCTGGTTCCTCCTGTGCAAGAATCCCTTGCTGAGGTTGACCTTGACCTTGTCACAATAACATCTCCGACTGAGGAGTAGCCTGGATCCTGAAACGGAATGGACTGACTCTGAGACTCAGAGTTCAACCCTTTGTTATCAGACGTTTCTTTTCCTTCAGTATCAAATTCAAATAGAGGAGGTGACCTAGAATCCTCGACGGGAGTTGACAGGCCTGGTTTAACGTTCAGCAGCTTGCTAGGGGGATTAACACTCGGGCTTGATCCTTCAGCACAGGATCTATCTGTTGTCAGTGGCTTTGGATTGCTGACAGCGCCTACTGCCATGGTGGCGTATCCAGGATCGATAATGGTATCTTGAACTTCCGGTGTAGGTGGAAGTAGCCTGTTCGTGGTGTTAGCCAAAGAAACTGCTCGATCTCCGAAACAGATGGTGGAATATCCCACGTCACCAGACATGTGACTATGTAGTGCATTTACTGTCTTTGACGTACGATGTCTGTGGCGTCGCCTATACAAAAAAAATCTAAACACGAGACGACGATAATCAAGCAAAAGAGGACGCTGACACTGCATACAGGGACTATAAAAGCTGACGGATTCGCTGCAGGTGTCGTTGTCCATGAGTGATTCCCAGAGGCAGTATTTCCTGGAACATGGGAAGAGGCTTATTGCTTCTTGCAAAGAGCTCAAGTTTGGATTAAGAAATTGAATACAGCAATTAACTCAGTGTAGTTTTGTAGTGACAGTGTCAGTGTTTGACACTTCTGGGCCAGGCCAAATTTTAAACTATACTTCCTAGTATAGACTACACTCATTAGTGTAAATATTTACACGTTAACTGATGCATTGTAAAACAAATTCGTAAACATGAAAAGATTATTGTCATGAGCTCAATGAACGATAAAAATCAGTAAAAATTTCTACCAAGGCATATAGAATCTAATAACTACCCCTCCTGAGTCAGACATTAGTGATTCAACTAGCATATGGTTCCAATCATGTTAAATGTGCCTGGTGCTATTGTATTATTAAATATTTTGCATATTGACAGGTCTTGATAAATTGTGATTCTGCTGCGCTTGGACCTTATCATTTGTATTTGACTTTGTTACACGAGTACAGTGCTGATGTTCGGTTACCTATATATTTTGCAAAACTAGTAAAGCGTAATCATGAGTGAACGATTTTCAGGAAAGCAGAAACA
The DNA here is from genome assembly GCF_037392515.1 of Haliotis asinina. Lineage (NCBI taxonomy): Eukaryota > Metazoa > Mollusca > Gastropoda > Lepetellida > Haliotidae > Haliotis > Haliotis asinina. Next base: position 47,768,602 of record NC_090280.1, on the reverse strand, counting down.
ATTAAATGATCTTCATTAAGACAGATGTTTCTTGATATGTGTTATTCTCACACCATACGATATCAATATCCACGCAGTATTACAACGTTCCTGTGTTAAATATTCAAAATGCACTACACTCACCCAGTTGCTGAATCCCTTCACATGTTAACGCTTGCCTGTATCCACCACACTTGAAGACCAGTTTCACTTCCCCGATGTGGGTCTCAGTCAGATTGAATATGACAGATGTGGTAGCGTTCCATTGTGAATGGTCCAACCCCGTCTGAATGTGTCCTGTTTGCAACTGGAACTGGACTGACTCAGAACAGTAGTATCCAGTTACGTTCACCTTCAAAGCCACTTCCTCGTCCACGATGAAGTCACTGTCATCATACCGCCTTCCTGTTATGGTGCAGGTTGGCAAATCTAAAACACATCAAGGAATATGCTTGTTTTCCTCCATTTGTTGTTAACAGGAAAAGGGAACTCATCATTTCCTCAGTTTACACGTTCAAAGTTTGAACGATGGGGAACTTTGTCCAACTTATTGATCAGGAATATGGATTGTATACAGCAACATGTATGTGTAAGAGTCAGTGTATAAAATCATTCAATTCGTAAATTTCCCGATTCACTCAGTTAGTAAATTGCCTGATAATCTCTAAGATTGTGTGATTGGAATAGATTGGTTTATTCTCTTGTCTTCTCTCACTTCTAGAGTTACTCGTTTCCAATATAAACCTGTCTAATCTCAGTTTATAGCCATGACTTGTCTACGTTCCCAGATGGCAGATACAATGTAAGATCCTTTCCCTTGTGCTGTTTTTTTTTTTTTTTGTTTTGTTTTGTTTTTTAGACAGTCTGTCAAATAACCTAACCTCCTTTTCCAGACAACGTCTAAATTGACTGAAAATTTCAGTCCGTTTACAAATTACCTGATTTTACACTGCCTGTAATAGATGTACGTTAGCGCACAATTGTTCGTCTTATTCCTTCTCTAGAGACGGCTTTATACCGTTTATACATACCATTTACCAGACTGGTCAGTATACTGAGGTGTAACGCCGCTGTGGATTAAACCAGTACTCTGGACCCCTAGCCACGAGACAGTTTAAGACATCATTTCCTTTCATATTACCACTGAGTGAATGATTACATACATCTTATGTTCAAATGTAGAATGGCGAGGTGAAGCAAAAAGAGTTTAATCATAGAAGTTAAGAATATAAATTCTCTCTGGACTAATGGCGGTTTTGTAACGCTGATCAAACAAGGTGACATTTTAAAGGTGTTACTGACTCCCTGTTGCAACTTGACAATTTTCTGTTTGTCTTCCATTCTGCAGGCAAGTAATCTTCCAAATAGATCACGAAAGAGATAAATGTTTCTAACAAACACTCTTTCTCCATAACGTTAAATATAATGCCGCGGTTTTGTTCTTCTGGCAGGATTCGGTAATGTAAATACAACGTATGGAGGTGTGTACAACGCGTCGTTTGCTTGGTAGAAAATCAAGATACATACATATCTACTTACTTGCCACAGTCATCTGACAGCTAGGTGGATCAGGCTTATTGCCATCACTGCCACACTTCCAGACGCCAGCGTGTGATTTCAATAAATCAAGTATGGTGAGAACAATGGAGGTGGTATTAATGACAGAGGCTGTGAAGTGGCCAGTGGATAAACATTTCCCAGCTGATGTTTCACATGTTGCTGCCGATGTCCCTCTGGGTGTTATGAAGGAGTAGCCTCCTTTAGCCTCAATGCAGGTCAGGTTTGTTGGAGACCCAAGAAGACCGATTTCAGGACACAATAGCCTTGCCTCAATTTCAACTTTTGGTGTCACTGAAAGTAAAAAGACATATGTCGGTTAAAGGAAATATCTTCTCCCTCTGCACTTTCATTGTATCAGAATTATGTTTTAAAAACATAAATGTTGATTTAAAGAAATCATCTTGGCAGCAGTTGTAGGAAGTAAATTCGAAATTAACTTCTGTAACGTAAATCGGCCATAAATAGTGTTCGTACAATGTCATGTTTCTGTCGTGGTCATTTATTATCTGCACTGTACAACGTTCATGAATGTTTATTGACAACATACCAGTGGCTGCTAAAGTCACCAGAAGCAACGGGATAATGGAATTCATCACTGGTCCAGGTGCCCCTATCAGTAAATAAGCTGTATATAATCACATGCTCTTAACAGGCTTGTACGTATATACCAGATCACTGATGTACGGAGAAATTGTCCTCATAGAGATACTTATCACAGATATACCCATGTCGTATGTACAGATATTCTTGTAATCAACAACCAAAACTTAAAGCACAACGACTACATGACAAGATGTCAGTAAATATTATAAGTCAGTTCAGAAAACTGTAGTGGACATGTTTTACAACAATTTTGAACGTTAAGCCAAACAGCGCTTAGCGTCTTCCCATCACGTGAACATGCAGCATGCTGCCTTCGAGATAATGGGTGACCCAGCCTTTTTAAATAAGTTTTACAGTATGATCGCTTGTTCCAACTAACTTACTTTAAAAACCTGCCCTTTGATTCCGATGGTGCTTAATGAATTCTATATGCATATAAATATTATCATATTTCCTCATTAAATAACAGTACCATGTGTGAATTATACATACTTACGTTTTCGACGAAATTGGATGCACTTGCTGTTCTTCCCAAGAGACCAGACCGTGTTCCTCTTGCCTCAAGCTTGTCAGGTCCTGTCTGAAATAGAAACTTATACTAGTCTCCACTCTCCAACCCACAAATATAAAAACATCTGTTTTATTTCCGTCTTCTCCCTAACGGGTTCTTAGTCACCTCAAGTTTCGTTCGTTCTACATTTGATTGTGTATATTGACTCAACATTATGTGTGTCAGTCAGTTCATAATGACTGAACTGTTAACAGTTATACCATGCCATGAACCCTTTATCTGAGACTGACATCCAGAGATCGGGGGGAAAACAAAGCATATTTGAACAGCTGAACTGGATATTGGAGCCATGCAAATATCAGCATAATAATGAAAAATGATAGCAACCTTTTCGGGAAATGTCATGTTATTCGCGACAATAAAGGTTTAACCTTGACTTGTTTGTTGATTGTGTGTGACGGTATCGTTTGCTTTAAAGAATGCATCACTCTTGACATGTTACAAAAGGAAATTAACATCTCGTTCGTATTAGTACATGTACTATTATACAGAGTCTATTACAAGACGTCGGACAAATATTATCTCATACATTTTATATACCAAAGCGAGCTGAATTCGACGTTATGGTGATTTCGACGACTGCATTGCTAGCGCTATATTGGGGAAGTATTGCGGATTGGAGTGCATGAACAGTTCCTGTCGCGAGACGTTTTATTGACAATTGAAATCCGGAAGTTAATGTTTATGATATTATGACGAAATGTAGTGTATTGGTAAGCTAGCCAGAGGTTTATTTCAATACCTTTCCACGTGATGCAGGATATGCAATGTGTGTACACTACATAATACAATGTAATCTAGACAAATATACACCACAAACATACACATTAATTCTCGATCATGGAAGATCAATTTTATCAATAGTGGATATTAGATGTGCGGAATCAACTGAAGTGTTACAAGTTTTAATGAGCACATATTTTGGTAAAAGGACGGCTTAGGTATCTTTGCATTCTTTTTTAAAATTTAATCATCGCAACAGGAAAGAGTAAAACTTGGAACTTGGTAAGAAACGTGCCGACGGGAAATGAAAACGGAATCTTGTCATTCATGAAATCACGTAGCTGCTGTGTTGTGCTGTGTACAACTGAGTGAATAATTTGTATTGAGTCTTGTTTAGATGCACGTCTCCCGTGTAGGATATCTATGATCTGTATGATATGAGTAAAGAAATTTTTATTTTCGTATGTGTTGGTATCTTGGATAGAAGAATAAGTAATAGATATCTTCCATTGAATGGCCCCATTGGCATGAAGGGTTTTCAACTAAGAATCTTCTGTGCATATCTGCCTTTAGGTTACCACATTCTAATCTTAGTCTACACATAGTTATTTGTAAGCGGCCGTGACTGACTGATCTAGAGCCTTCTGCTCTGAGGTTGGTCGAGTCCCGCAAATTATAGAGAGTTCTTTCTGCAACGGAAGGGGGTACTATCAGTGATCGATATGAGGGTGTCATACCGTTTTTCATTTTGTAAAATAAGCTCATTCGATGAACCGAATCCAAAGTCTATCAGTAATTTTTCATACCTAGTTTGGCGAACTGCACCGGTTATAGTTCTAATTGCAGTCATATGTAATTTTTCTAATCTTAATTCTCGGTGTTTAGTGCAATTGTGCCAAATATGGTTGCAGTAATCAAATATGGGCAGAATGAACGATTTATAAAGAAATTCGATTCTTTTGTCCTACCAAGACGGTATTTAAAGCTGAGCATCCAGTTCATTAGTTGACTTATTTTGTTAACAACTGAGTCTGGATGGTTGTGTGTCACCCATGAAGAGCCACCTCCTCGTGGTGGGTGCTGGGTTACACTAAGTGCTCTTCTCCCGTGTGGACCCGTGACAGAATGTGTCCACAACACCCCATTGCTGGTCGTAAGAGGCGACAAAATTGGGCAACCTGTTGGCCCATGTGTCGATCCTGAACCTTGGTGGTTGAGGGCACTGGAACAAGAACTAAGTGATACTGTTGCCTAACACACCCCTTTGGCCCTAACGGCACCTAGACAGGTGGTTGAACTGGTCCGATTCAATCAATCGACTGGTCATGCCAAGCCCTGAGGCATGTATATTTGTTTATGCACATGTGTCAGAAAACTACTTAAACCTTTTGTCAGATGCATTGGCTTGTGCGTATATGTTTGAAATAAGAAACGTCTTCAATTTGTAATTTGCTTAGAGTAATATGCCCAGAACGTGGTGATTCATGGACCAATCTCGTAGAATAATTACTTTCTATTATTCTGCTTCGGTTTATCATTCCAGTATCCTTGGTGCTGCAAGTAGGAGGTCCACGTGTCTACAGCGCTGTCCTTGTGATACTCCGTGGTGGGTGGGGAGCTGGGATGATGAATCTAAATCCCATTAACATGGATCCTGAAACACCCTTGAAAAAGAAACGTCAACTTGAAACTGATCAAAGTACAAAGTAGTTGTAGATCATCTACGCAAGTAGACTGCTGGCCAAGATTTTTTGTGAAAGGATCTCCAGGTAAAAAAACACCTAAACTCAATCCGTTTGCTGTTTCTAATGCAGTGAACGGTATAGCAGAGGGCGTAAAGATATCAAGAGATATTTGGTCGTTACTTATAGAATGCAACAAACGACAACAAGCATCTAACCTGCTGTCAAAAAACATTTTGATACATTGGCTGGATGACCTGCTTAAGTGTCAATCCATGGGACCCTCAATTCATTAAAGGCATGTTCAAATATAGAGATCATGTTTCAGCGGGCATGACAGAACTTGACATCGTGCTTGAATTCAATTATGATGAAGCTAAGAAACTTGTGCCACCTGTCCTCCCAGATGAATCTTATGCTTCTATTACCAGAAAACCATCCTTTACCATTCTCCATCGGATGTCAGACAGAGTTGACATGGACAAAGTCTACTTCTCCTGTACTTGTCCCAAATCAAGAACTGATAGTACGAGGAGAGTCTGTTTCACAGACTGCTGACGTTTTACCAGCTACAGTAACGTCCTCTCAACATATGTCTTCTTCCCATAAAGGTCCAACATGTCCACGGACACGACCAGACAAATGAAGATCCTTCAGTCCCAAATCTAGACCAGATTCATGTCCATCCAAACCTGTACAAGAGCCTCATGTTAAACAAACAGAAAATATGATTTGTTCGCGACGAACGTTTTCGATTATTCTTTTCAGAATTAATTTATAATTTATCGTCGCGCGGACATTTGCCGATACAACTGTACTAAATTAAAGTCAGATACTTATGAAATATCAGTAATGAGAATATTGAAATCGGTTTCCGCTAATTGGACAATTTATTCGGTTCCTAATATAAAAAAACATCCGGCTATCAATCGAGTAATTCAGGAAAATTTACATTATCTATGTGTGTCTTGTAATCAACCTCTGAACGTTTGAAATTATCTGGATTATCTTTGATAATAATGTTTATTTTTCTATCTAGTATTAATAAGCCGAATATTTCTTCAATTGTTCCTTATTTAGTGACACACCGACAGTTTGAAATCACCCACTCTCTTATTATCGCCTAATGCTGAGATTAATTCATCAGGCTAAAGGTTAACAGAGAAACTATTAACAGTGACTACAACTGATAATGATGGCCACTCACAGAGAAGGGGCGGTGGGGTAGCCAAGTGGTTACACCACTCGCTCGTCACGTTCGTTCAATTCACTACATGGATACAATGTGTAACTCCCATTTCTGGTAGCCGCCCGCCGTGATATTGTTGGAATATTGCTACAAGCGTCGTAAAACTAAACTCACACACTCACTTTCTACTCACAGAGAAACCATTTACAGCAGTTGCAACTGGTAACCAGGGACGACTCACACAAGTACTATTCACAACGTCTACAGGTGATAATAGAGACTATTAATAGAGAGGTCATTTTTTCTTTTGTGATACAGGTTTGATCACTGGAATATGCACATATGAAAATGGTCGCTTAAACATACTTCATAGTATGATATACACGTACACTTGATGGAACATTGCTACTTTATCTAACTGATATCTATTCAACATGCAAATAAGACTGGCTCCGTCCATTATGTGCAGGTTATAATATCTGTCTGTGGTACAATAGTCCGATGCTGGCACTGGAAAGAACGAGACTTCTCTTTACTACGGTTTATCTTAGTCAACGGTTGGGCGTAGGTATTGACCACTAACGTAGCCAACATCATCGACAGTGGCATATCCATAGTCAGAGGCTACACTGCCGGGGACGTACACGGCGCCAAGGTAACTTGCACTTGCTTGTCTCATCTGACACAAGTGATGTCTCCGCAGACATATGATGACAGCGAAAACGTTGAGGAGGATAACGACAGCACCTACAGTTCCGGCAATGACAGATGTGGAGCGACAATGATCCTCTG